>NW_020944469.1:4708223-4875418 GCF_900497805.2 Vombatus ursinus | reverse complement strand
CTACTACTACTACTACTACTACTACTACTACTACTACTACTACTATTTTGGCAGACTTGAAAATTGGGTTGGATCTATTAAGATTAAAATTTTAAAAGAAGAAAGTAAAATCTTGGGTTCAAAAATAAACTTCATAAGTACTAGATGGGGGAAGCGGATGAGATAGCATTTTGTCTACAAAACATGTAGGGATTTTGTTGGACTCCAAGCTCAGTAGGAGCCAGTGGTGTGATACGGTGGCCAAAAAGCTACAGTGTTCCGGGTCTACATTCATAGAATCATTGTATCCAAGGATAGGGATATGAAAATCCTGCTTTTTTCTCTCTGTCAGAACACAGCTCTAGTATCATCTGTAGTTCTGAGTTTTACATTTTAACAAAGGACTTTGGCAAGCTAGAGATCATGGAGAGGATGGCAACCAGGATAGTGAAGGGACTTGAGTTCCTGCCATATAAGGATTAGTTCAAAGAACTGGGGCCTATTTATCCTGGGAAGAAAAGACTTAAAGGGGGCTTGATAGCCCCCTTCTTCAGGTCTTTGAAGGGCTTTCTTGAGGCAGATGGATTAGACTTGTTCCGCTTGTCCCAGAGTACCAAGAGGAATGTGCAGTGGGTGGAAGTTACAAAGGTCCCTTTTAAACTTGATGTTAGGAAAACCTTTTTATCAATTGGAGTTATTCACCAGTGGGATGGCTGCCCCTGGAAATTCTGGGTTCCTCTTCAGGCAGATTCTCACAGCACTTGGCAGGTCGTTTGTTAACTTCTGTCCAGCCGTGGATTGGAGTCGCTGGTCTTTGAGGATCTTTCCACCTCAGAGATTCTGGGATTCTATAAAAACATGCCCTAATTTGTCATCTGTGGAATAGGCAATGTTTAACTTGTCAATACATTTATGAAAATGTCAGTCTTGGTTATTAAAGAGCAGTATTCCGTGTGGTAAAATATATCTTAATAATAGCCCACATACCACCAGGTGGTTTTTGGTATTTCTGGTTTGAGTAGCAGAATAGTAATTTAAATTGATATAATGCTCTATATCAGTGATCTCATATAATCTTTACACCAATCCTGGGAGGTTGGAGGTATAAGTATTCTTATCCCAGTTTTATATATGAGGAAATTGAGGATTAGAGACAAGCACTGATGTGTTTAGGGTCATGTGACTGGTAGGTAGTGGGTCTAGAAAGTGAGCACAGATCTTCAGAATCCTGAATCCATCATCTACACCACCCCCAATATACTATTGCTTTATACAGAAACTTTACTTCCTAGCTTTGGGATATATAATGGAATTAATGATAGATAACCTCAGGAAATTCCGAGTTTTGAGTTTTGTAGAAGTGGTCTCAAATACAAATCTAAAAGGGGGGTCACTAAAATTTGTGTATGTATGTATGTGTGCATATTCATGTGTGTGTGTATACACATACTCATATATCATTACATTGTTATTTGAATGTTGTTTATGTATATACCCAAAGTGGTGATGGAAGGTAATCTCAGAAGAAAGACACCAGCAGAGGAGTATGGAGGGAGGACAGTGGGAAAGCTGAGACCTGCGGGAAGCTAGGAGGAAGAGATGGAGAGGGAGAGAGAAAGGATAAGAGATAGAGAGAAAGAGGGAGAGGAAGAGAGAGAGAGAGAGGAGGAGAGAGAGGGAGAGGGAGAGAGAGAGAAAATGAGGAGAGACAGAGAGAGGGAGGACGAATGAGCAGAGACAGAGAAAGAGAGGGAGAGAGAGGGAAAGAGACAGAGAGAGAGGGAGAAAGCACAAACGCATTCTTGGCATGGGAGGCAGTCAGTGCGAAGGTGTGGTGGGCTTGGGAGACGGAGTGTCATAGATTAGAAACATTAAGTGGGCCAGTAGAGCTGGAAAATATAGTGCCTGGACATAAGTAAAATATAAGGTGACTGGAAAGGTAGGAAGGGCCCAAGTTATGAAGGGCTTTAAATTCCAAACAAAACAATTTGCATTTGATCCTAGAGTTTACTGACTAGGGGGAGGTGACATGCTCAGACCCATGCTTTAACAAAATCACCCAGCACCTGAGTGGAGGATAATTTGCAGTGAGAAGAGACTTGAGATAAGGAGGCCAGTTGTCCAAGAGAGAGGTGATAAGGGCCTAAACTAGATGACAACTGTGAGTAGAGAGGACACATACATGAGAGAAATTGTGAAAGGAACTGCAAGATTTGATCACAGATTGGATGCAGGGTTACTGGGGCTAAGGAGTCGAGGAGGGCACTGAGGTTGTGATCCTGGGTGGCTGGAAGGATGAGGATGTCCTCAAAAGGAAATCTGGGGAGACAGAAAGATCTCTGCTCTGCCTTAGATGTGTTGAGTTTCAGCTCAGCACTAGAGACATCTATGAGACATCTAACTTGAGATGTCCAAAAGGCAGTTGATGATGCAAAACTGTAGCTCAGAAGAGAGGTTAAGACTGGATATGTAGAGCTAGGAATCATCTGCATGGTGATGATATTTGAATCCTTGGGGCTAATGAGATCACCAAGAAAGACAGTGAAGAAGGAGGAGGCCCAGAACAGAGCCTTTGGGGACACCAGTTATTAGTGAGAATGACCTGGATGAAGATCCAACAAAGGAGACTGAGAAGTGGTCAGACAGATGGGAGGTCAGAGCCAGGAGAATGCAGTGTCACCACCACTTAGACAGGAGGGACTATCTAGGAGGAGATGCTCATTGACCGTGTCCAAATTTGCAAAGAAATTAAGGTAAAGATTGAGAAAAGATCATTAGCTATGGCACAGAAGAGATCATCGGTAACTTTGGAGAGGACGATTTCAGCTGAATGATGAGGTGCAAAGTCAGGTTGCAGTGTATAGACTAGTGAGGGAGAGAAGAGAAGTGGAAATTAGTCAAAAAGGAGGAGACAGATAGAGGATGACAGCTGGTGAGGATGGTCAGAAGTTTTTTAGAAAAAGGGGCCACGTGAGTTTGTTTTTAGCAGAGAAGGAGACAATAGGCAGGGAGAGATGAAAGGTTAGAGCCAATCAGGTAGGCAACAAACATGTGTTAAGTGCTCAGAGCAATCTGTTGCAGAAGATGGGAGGAGGTGGGATTGAGGATCCACGTGGAAGAGTTTGCCTTGGCATGGAGAAGGCCAGGCCACCTCTTCGTGCACGATAGGAGTAGAGGAGGAGAGTGTGGGGAAAGATGTGGGACTGATGTGAGATGAGAAAAGGAGAAGAGGCAGTTTGTAGAGAACTTAATGGATATTTAGAACCATTCATGAAATTCATGGGTACATTGGAAGGCAAACCACTGAGGCCTAACAAAGTCCTCCACAATGTTCAGAGAATGGTAAAATACAACAGATAACATTACAATATTACCCAAATGGGTAGAGCAGGCCTTTTCATTTTCTAGTTAGAATGAAGGAATGAGTGAAAAAGCATTTATTAAACACTTACTGTTCTATGAACACAGTGCTTAGTGCCAAGAGGCAGATAAAAAAGCACAATATAGGCTCGAGGAGTTTCTGTTCTAATTGGCGGAGACAACACATAGAGGAGGGTTGAGCTGCAGGACACAAGGTGAGGCCCAGAGGCCTTGATGGCAAAGAGGAAGGACATATGGTAAGATCTGGGGGGCTTGAAGAGGGCAGGGTGACAGGATAGCAGGTGAGGCCTGGTAGACCTTGGGCAGCAGTGGCAGGGCAGTTGTTGAGGTCCAGTGGTCCTCTCTCACCAAAAGGATTGGAGTAGTTGACTCTGCTCGTTGAAGGGACCAGTTTCCCTTAGTTTTTTCATGTTAGCAATACGTAGTCTAACCATAAGCCTTTGCAATAACAGAACAAGGCGAGCTAAGAGGCCTGATTCCATAGGAGGGAGGGGCATACTGTGATTGATGCTGTATCACTATGAAAGGGTCAGTGGCACTCTGCTATTAACTTTGGAGTTAGGGGTTTTGTTGCTGGCTACCCTTGGTATTTGAAAGATTATAGCACACGAGAGCTAGGAGAAACTGTCGAGATCATGTTGTCCAACTGCTTCATTTTACAGGTGAGGAAACTGAGTTTCAAAGAGTTAAAGCAAAATGGCCAAGGTCACACTACAGTTTATAGGTCTAGAACCTAGGTCTCCTTCCATTCAGTCCAGGACCTTTTCCACTGCACCTTGCTACCACTGCTGATGTTAGGAAAAATCAGTATTATCTTATATATTTTGAGTATGGATATTTTTTCAGGTATTGAAGAATGGCCATAATCAAAAAATATAATGTTTCCTATATGAAATACAATATTATATTAATGTTCACAGGTGAAATATTCTGGAATAATTAATTTATTTCAACCAATTTATCTTTGAGGGGAGGGAATTGGAACAACTTCAGTGTATAGGCACCACAATTTTAAAAAAGTTCAATTTGATATGAAAGATTTGAAAAGAGCCAGTTTTTCATGCTCTTTAATTCTTTCTTATTTTTTTTATGCCAGATCAAATCAACCTGCTATGGCATTTAGTTCATATTTCCGCAAGATACCCAAGGCACATCATATCCATTTTCTTTTATATAATCACGTCATGTATTTCAGTGTATGAGAGACTAAATATTTTGAATTTAGACTAGAAGAGCCAGTAGATTTTTTTTGCAGTTACGCATTTCTGAAGCATCCTTGATCTGTTTGATTTGAAGTACTGTATATTTTTTGATGTTCTTATGAGAAAAACAATAAATTTTCAAATACATTTTTTTCATTTGAATAAGAGCCTATAGATTTCTTTCCCTGTATCCTTCAGGCGGATTTCCCTAGGGAGTCATTATCATGCAGCTCACATTGTCACTCACCTACACTGGTGAACTTGCTATCAAATAACCTGCAAAACATTCGAAGTTATTATGTGTCATAGGGCAGATTTATGATAAACTCACTTTGAAACAAAATAATGAATTCTTGACATTTATCCTGTTTCTAATAATATTGTTGCTAATTTCATCAGATTTAATTTTAAACCAGGAAGTTACATTTCCTTTTGTTATATCGTATAGAAACTCCTCAAATAGCTCC
The DNA here is from genome assembly GCF_900497805.2 of Vombatus ursinus. NCBI lineage: Eukaryota > Metazoa > Chordata > Mammalia > Diprotodontia > Vombatidae > Vombatus > Vombatus ursinus. Next base: position 4,870,389 of record NW_020944469.1, on the reverse strand, counting down.
CTTGTTAAATATGGCCCACGATTCTATGAATTCTGCCTGGAAAGGATGAAAATGAGAGCATTTGTCTTTAAGCTAACCAAGCTGATCTCCAGAGTTCATTATGACCCTTGCTTCTAATTAAATTTTGGGAACATTTTGTAATTATTGAAACAAAAATCTTTTCAGTTTGATTCAGTAAGTACTAATTAAGCATCTACTATATGCAAGGCGATGTAATAAAGGCAGGGGTTACAAAGATGAAGACATTGCAGTCCCTTTCCTCAAGTAGACTACAGTCTAGATGACATTTACATAAATGCTGTGGTATGAAAAAGAACATGAAAGGCACCAAGTTCTATGCCATATCCAGGGAGACAGAGAGTGTTTCTAGCCAAGGTGAGCAATGAAGATTTCATGGAAGAGAACATTTGGGCGGTGGCCTCGATGGATTTTAATAGATGATGTTGGGGTGGGAGAGGTCATTCCAGGGATAGGAGAGAGAAAATGAACAAACAGATGTGGGAAAGAATGGGATGAATTTGGGAAATCACAATTAATACAGTTTGTTAGAGTTATAGAGTATGTGAGATGGAGAGAGGCTACAATTGGAAAAGTAGGGTTGGGGTTAGGTTTTATTTTGGGGGTTTGAATGAGAAGTTGAGGAATTTAGTCAATGGGAGAACTATTAAACATTTTCCAGCAAGAGAGTGACATGATCAGAGGTGTGTATTGGGGAAATCATTCTGGCATTGTTATGACAGTAGTTCAGATTCTTCTACCAGTTTTCTGGGACAATGATTTTTTTAAGTACTTTTTTATAAGCATTTATTATGTCTTTGCTCATTCCTCCCCCACTTGATTTTTTTAAAAAAGAAAACTCTTTGAAAAATATGCATAGTCCAGCAAAAAAAAATCCCTTATCAATCATGTCTAAAGATATATGTCTCCTTTTGCATTTTAAGTCTATCATCTCTCCGGCAGGAGATGGGTAGCATGCTTCATCTTTGGTCCTCTGGAACTGCGGTTTATCATGGCATTGATCACAGTTCTAAAGTCGTTCAAAGTCACTTTTATTTTTTTTAATTAATTTATTTTTAATTTTCAACCATCACTTCCATAAGCTTTTAAGTTTTAAATTTTCTTCCCCTCTCTCTTCACCTCCCTCCCCACGATGGCATGCAATCTGACATAGGCTTTATATATACATTCCTATTAAACATGTTTTCACATTAGTCATGTTGTAAAGAAGAATTAGAACCAATAGGAGGAACCACAAGAAAGAAGAAACAAAACAAAACAAGGAAAAAAGTGCAAATAGTATGCTTTGATCTGCATTCAAACTCCATAGTTCTTTTTCTGGATGTGGATAGCATTTTCCATCATGACACCTTTGGAGATGTCTTCGATCCTTGCGTTGCTGAGAAGAGCTAGTCTATCAAAGTTAGTCGTTGTGCAATGTAGCTGTTATTGTTACGATGTTCTTCTGGTTCTCATCACTTCACACAGCATCAGTCCATGTAAGGCTTTCCAGGTTTTTCCGAAGTCTGCCTGCTCATCATTTCTTATAGCACAAATTCCATTGCATTCATATACCACAACTTGTTCAGTCATTCCCCAATTAATGGGTATCCTCTCAATTTCCAATTCTTTGCCACCACAGAAAGAGCTACTATAATATTTTTGTACATGTGAGTCCTTTCAAAATTACTTTTCTTTATAATGCTATTGTCATTGTATAAATTGTTCTAATTCTGTTCACATCACTCATACCAGTTCATAGAGATCTTCCCAGTTTCTTCTGAAATTGTCCATTTAATAATTTCTTATGGTACAATAATATTCCGTTGCATTCATGTACCATGATTTACTTAGTCTTTCCCAAAAAATGCATACCTCCTTAGTTTCCAGTTTTTTTTGATACTATGAAAAGAGCTGGTATAAATATTTTTAAACATATAGGTTCTTTCCCTCTCTCTCTGATAGCTTTGGGGTGCGGGACTAGTAGTGGTATTGCTGGGTCAGTCATTATGGGCAGTTTAGTGACGTTTGGGGCACAGTTCCAAGTTGCTTTCCAGAATGCTTAGACCAATTCACACCTTTACCAACAATGCAGTAGCATGCTTGTTTTCCAGCAGCCCCTTCACCATTTGTCATTTTCAGACAGGATCATAGTTGTGTGGCATGTTGGTAACATTATTTTCTATCATTGCCATTATACAGTATAATGAAATGTTTCTCTTTCTTTTCAGAGAATGGTTGTCTCTGCTTCTACCTCAAACCCATCAGATTGGCAAAGATGATAAAAGAAGAAAATGACCTCTTATACCTCAAATGCACTATTAACAACTTGGTTGGTTTTGTTAGTCAAGCTCTTAAAGTCCTTAAGGCCTTCTCTTAATGAGCAAACCCCTCTGGAAGAGAAAACCCATTCAAGTCCCCCAAAACTTAGTGTGAATGAATTTAGCAGATTGTTTTTGAACTTGGGCAGCATAAGAGAGCTGATGCCTATGTGAGAGACAAAGGGAAAAGTGAAAGAGGGATAAAAGGCAAGAAAGAAACAAGAGGCTACAGGCACCTAAGATGAATGGCCTGAATCACATTTTCCCCCAGGCCTGACCACGAACCCTATACTCTGACACTGCCTTGATACTTTATCTTTGGACAAAGTCTGGGAGCTTTTTTCTTTTTCTCTAGTATCTCCTTTTTGGTTATATGACTTTTAATGATTGTTACCTGATTCTGGGTCAAAATGTTGCTGATAATTTATTCCCTAGATGAGAAGAATGTATTTAAGATATATGCTCTGACCATCAAGTGCTGCTTTTCTTACCTGTATTTCATTTATTTATTTATTCATTTATTTATTTATTTTACTTTTAGGCAGTTGGGGTTAAGTGACTTGCCCAGGGTCACACAGCTAGTAAGTGTCAAGTGTTTGATCTGAGGCCAGATTTGAACTCAGGTCCTCCTGACTCCAGGGCTGGTGCTTTATCCACTGCGCCACCTAGCTGCCCCTCTTACCTGTATTTTAAATGTCTGGTCTGTGCTTAATATCCTGTAATGCTGAATGTATTTCGGTGCTGATGAAAATCTGACAGTGGTGGATAAGTGTCAATTAACAATCCATAAGCATTTATTAAATGACTACTATAGGCCAGGCATTATGCAAGGCATTAGCGATATAAAGTCAAAATTGAGAAATCTGCCTTCAAGGAGCTTACAGGCTATTGAAGCAGACAAATATGAACATGTATCTATTAAGGTCATTTTTTGGAGGGAAGGCAGTAGTCAATCAGTTAACAAGCATTTAACTTACTATGTTCTGGGTACTGTGCTAAGCGCTAGAATATGAAGGGGCGGGTAATGATCCCAACCCTTAAGGGGCTCACTTTTTTTAAGGCAATTGGGGTTAAGTGACTTGCCCAGGGTCACACAGCTAGTAAGTGTCTGAAGCCAGATTTGAAATCAGGTCCTTCTGACTCCAGAGCTGGTGCTCTATCCACCGTGCCACCTAGCTACCCCACATTCTTTTTTTTTTTATAAGTTTTTATGTCTTATTTTTTATATCATGATATCACTATCCCTTCCCATTCCAGAAAGCCAGCGCAGTACCTACTGAAAAAATCTGTATAACAAAATATGTACAGCATGCAGCACTTGTGGACTTTCCACCTCTATAAAAGGGCCAGCAAGGAGTGTCTTAATACATTTCTCCTTTTGAGCCGTGTTTCTCTGTGTGTGGTTGTATCTGTTTACATTGTTTTAATTGTGTATATTATTTTCTTGGTTCTGCTTACTTTACTCTGCATCAGTTCATGTAGATCCTTCTATGCCTCTCTGTACTCATCACATACAGCACAGTACTATTCTATTACATTTATGTACCATAATTTGTTTGGCCATTCCTTAGTTGATAGGCATCTATTTTGTTTCTGATTCTCAGCTATTACAACAAGTGTTGTTATAAATATTTTGGTATATATGGAGACCTTCTTATCAGTGACCTCCTTGGGGTAGAAGTTCAGCAGTGGAATCTCTGGGTCAAAAGGTATGTACATTTTAGTCACTTTATTTGCATAATTCTGAATTGCTTTCCCAAATGGTTGTATTGATTCACGGCTCCATTAACATTGTACCTATGTGCCTATCATTCCACAATCCCTCCAACACTGACTGTTCTCGTCTTTTGTCATTTTTACCAATTTGCAAGGAATGAGGTGAAATTTCAAGGCTATTTTGATTTGCATTTCTCTTGTTAGTGATTTGGAGCATTCTTTCATGTGGTTGTTAATAGTTTGCATTTCTTTTGAGAAATGTTTGTTCATATCTCTTGACCACTTATCTCTTAGAGAATGGCTTTTGGTCTTATAGGTATATCTGGTGTTTTTATATCTTGAGTACCAAACCCTTGTTAGAGAAATTCGATGCAAAGATGTTTTTCCTCATTTGACCACCTTGATTCTTATCCTAGGTGCATCAATTTTTATCTATGCAGAAGGTTTTCAATTGCATGCAATCATGTCATTGCTGTTATTGTGCTCATTTGACAAAGGAGTCGTATGAGGGTAAAACAATTGAATGTGACTTGGCTAGAGTGCCACAGCTGTAAAGTGTATGAAGTGAAATTTGATGTCAAGACTTCCTATTTGCAAGTCCTGGGCACTAACCCATCTAGCTGTTACCATTTTTCCCTCAACTATGCCATTTACCTTTAATTCAAATTCATGACATTTCTATGTCTTTGGGATCCATTAAGAGCCATAGGGTGGTCTTAATGACACCTGTAAGAGAATTTCAGCCTTCTGGATTTTCCAAAGGCTAAAAGAGTTAGAGCATGACGATTATATTGATAACTTATATTTGGATGCCAAATCCAGGCTGGCAACCACTTCATCTAGGGTACTATCACCTTGTTCTTGGCTTTTTTTTTAAATCACGCCTTGTCTGATCTCCCACGCTAACATCTTCTGAATGGAGGAAGCAGGAATGTAGATTGCAGGGATAAAAGATGTAACAAAGCTTTCCAGAGTCATTTTAGTGTTCAGATATGGCATCTCTTTGCCTCTGCATATCTTTATGATAAAATGATTGCTTCATTTCATATTATCAGAACTGTTACTGTGATGATGTTTATAGTCTTCTTCTTGTGGTCCAATTGCATAAGGCACCACTAGGCTTACTTTTGAAAAGTAAGCTTGCACAGTTCATTTTTTAAGCTAATTCTGGAAGTTAGAGTTGGGAGAAGTGAGAGTGGCTGATAACTCAAGAGATTCATCCTCAAAAGTATTTTGCTTCTTACTACCATCTCCCCTAATCTGCCCTCCCTTCGATCACCCCTCATTTCTCTTATCCCCTCCCCTTCCTACTTTCCTGTAGGGTAAGATAGATTTCTATACCCAACTGAGTGTATATGTTATTCCCTCTTTGAGCCAGTTCCAATGAGAGTAAGGTTTGAGTGCTTTCCCTCACCTCTCTTATCTTCCCCTCCACTGTAAAAGCTCTTTTGTACCTCTTTTATGTGAAGTAATTTACCCCATTCTACCTCTCCTTTTTCCCTTCTTCCAGCTCATTACTCTTTCTCATCCCTTAATTTTATTTTTTTAGATATCATCCCATCATATTCAGCTCACATCCATGCCCTCAGTCTATGTATACTTCTTTTGACTGCACTAATAATAATAAAATTCTTAGATGTTACAAGTATCATCCTCCCCTGTAGGAATGTAAACAGTATAACCTTATTGAAGCTCCTTTGCCCTCTAGAATATTATATTCCAAGCCCTCTGATCTCTTTAATGTAGAAGCTGCTAAATCTTGTGTTATCCTCACTGTGGCTCCATGATATTTAAATTACTTTCTTTCTGGCTGCTTACAATATTTTCTCCTTGATGTAGGAGCTCTGGAATTTGGCTGTAATTTTCCTGGGACTTTTCCTTTGGGGATCTCTTTCCAGAAGTGATCAGTGGATTCTTTCAATTTTTATTTTACACTGTGATTCTACAATATCAGTTTTCCTTAATAATTTCTTGGAATATGATGTCTAAGCTCTTGTTTTGATCATGGCTTTCAGGTAGTCCAATAATTCTTTAATTATCTCTCCTGGACCTATTTTCCAGGTTAGTTGTTTTTCCAATGAGATATTCCCCATTTTCTTCTATTTTTCATCCTTTTGATTTTTTTTATCATTTCTTGGTGCTCCATTAGCTTCCACTTGTCCAATTCTAATTTTTAAGGAATTATTTTCTTCTGTGAACTTTTGTATCTTCTTTTCCATTTGGCCAGTTCTGCTTTTGAAAGAGTTGTTTTTCTTCATTGAATTTTTGTACATCTTCTTCCATGTGGCCAATTCTGCTTTTTAAGGAGTTCTTCCCTTCAGTGGATTTTTGTGTCTCTTTTATCATTTGGCCTATTCTGTTTTTCAAGGTGTTGTTTTGTTTAGTATTTTTTGTGCCTTCTTTACTAAGCTTTTGACTTTTTTCTCTGTGATTTTCTTTTATCACTCTCATTTATTTTCCCAGTTTTCTCTCTATCTCTCTTATTTGATTTTTAAAATCCTTTTAGAGCTCTTTCAGGAATTCTTTTTTGGTCCTAAGACCAATTCACATTTTTCTTTGAGGCTTTAGATGTAGCAATTTTGACGTTGTTGTTTTCTTCTGGGTTTGTGTTTTGATCTTCCCTGTCACCATAATAATGTTCTATATTCTATATTAACATTCTATATTCTATGTCTGTTCCTTTTTCCAGCCTATTTCTTGACTTTGAACTTAATGTTAAATTTGGGCTCTGCTCCCAGGATAGAGGGGGAACTGTCCCAAGCTTCAGGTTTTTTTGTGTGTAGCAGTTTTCAGAGCTAGTTCTAGGGGCATCTGTAAGTTTTCAGTTCTTCCAAGGTAGTATGATCTAAGGAAAGGTGTATTTACTACTCTCCTGGCCTGTGCTCTGGGCTGTCCTGTATAGGCAATGCAACAGAGTCCTGCTCTCCAGTGCTAGCAAAAGGACCTCTGTAATCTCCTTCTGACCAGTTGTCTGACCCCCTTACCTTCTGTGGGCTGAGAGCTTCACAAGCCACTGCTGCCAATTCAGTTGCCCCCAAGGCCTGCTGCTGGCTTGCCTGGCCATTGCCTGTGCTGAACTGGGCTCCACTCTCAACGAGGTGCAACAGACCTTTTATGCTGACTTTCTAAGTTGTCTTGGGCTAGAAAATTGTTTTACCCAGTCCTTTTGTGAGTTCTGCCGTTGCTGAATTCTTTTTGAGGCATCATTTGAAATTGTCTGGAGAGGAATTTGGAAAAGCTCATGTGAGTCCCTGCCTTTTCTCTGCCATCTTGGCTCCCTGGGTTTATTTTTTGGAATCAGGGGAGGGACCAGTAGATAGGAAGACATTGAAGATTTGAGAAAGAGAAGACAGGATTGTGGGTTCAATCTGCTATAATGGAATCGAATCAAGAAAGTATTTATATAGAGGAGATGGCCTTGGTAAAGAGAGTGGCCACCTCTTTACCAAAAACTGAAGTTGAGGAAGAGAGAATGGGGCATGATGTCAGATAGTTGTGATATATGGAGAAGAAGATAGCTTCAGAGGCTTGAGGAAAGTTTGGAACAGTTGTTGTGGGGATTGGCATAGGTAATGTCCCAAATACATTTGTTTTTCCTGGCTGGCATGCAGACATAGCTGAGCATTTGATATGTAAGCTTAAATTTTATAAATCTAGAACCCATTAATTTGTAAGTGCTTATTAAATACCTACTGTGTGCAGAGTAGCATTCTAGGTACTAGGGGAGAAAACAAAATGATGAATGACACAGAATCCCTCCTCTTAAGGAACCTAAAGTTTGATAGAAGAGATGACATTCATTTTATGAAACAAATGCCTTTTAATCCCTGCTAGAGTCTAAGCTCCCTGAGAGCCAGGCCCATATCTTACTTATTCTTGTATTTGAACAGATAACATTGAGTGCTTCAATGAGTCTGTAATCTTGTTTATTCTTTTCCATGTTCATCTAAAAATCCTCTACAGAGAGCCTACTCTATGTGCTGGAAGCCTTCCTATACATCTCTTGATCTGACATGGGTACCAGTAGAGCTTGCATAATAGTCATCTGTTGTCCCTTACTCCTACCATGTCACCAGCTCTCCCCCTACTGTGAGGATATGTTTCTTTGATGTTACTTTTGATGTTGCTTTTTGTGTACAATTCATTATGGGTAACATGTTGCAACCCACCTTGGGACTCTCTACCACCTTGGGACTTGCCTTCTGAGAGACCCACAGTTTTGATTACTTGAAAATATGGTAGTATTCCATGATTACCAGCTATATAACTTCACTGTAAGACTACTTATATTAACAAGATAGAATATTGTTATGTTGTTTCAGGGAGAAGCCTAGAATCACTGAAAGAACCATGTAGTTTCTCAAATGCAATCCAGCCTATTCTTTTCCTCCTCTTTGGTTGTGGGTCCAGTTTACTGTCTTCCTCCAGTGTCTATCTAAGATTATGTATTGATGACCCAGCCGTAGGGGCTGTCCAGTCAACTGTATGTCATAGGATAATAGGCATTCATCATCCACATCGTCTTTTGTCTATGCCGATGGTCAGGCCAAATTCTTTGAGTAACTATGGACTGCTTTTAGGAGGTTTTACAATGTTTCAGTGCCTGATGCAATTAGCACAGTCACATTTGCCAACATGAGAATTGTGGGGATCTCACCCTCTTAGAGAATCCCTTTTCCACTTCCCTGTTTTATCACCTTTATTGAGTAAAGAATCTTGGATGATCTTATCATCGTAATGGGACACATGCTTAAACTGAGTCTTGAAGGAAAGCAGGGACTCCAGGAGATGAAGATAAGGAGGGAGATTATTCCAGGACTAAGGGACAAAATTTGTGTGTGTCAAATAGCAAGAAAGACACTGGGGACCAGCTGATTGTAGAGTGGGTCATCCAGAGCCAGAGGCCACTAACCTCATCAGAGAGGATGAATTGTTTTTGGCCATTGCAACTGGAGCAAGAGTGTCTACTTGGAAAGGTTGTGATCTCCATAAGTGGCAGGAATACCTGTGTTGATGAAATCATGAATATTTAAAGTATGAACTAAAACCGTAATTAGAAACAACAGAAAGAAAAGTGTCTATTATTTACTTTGTTCTTGCTTGTTTGGTAGCATGATTTAGTAGGAAGAGTGCTGGAGTTGGAATCAAGAGAGCCCTGGGTTTGAATCCCAGCCCCACACCTGTTAGCTGTGTGACCTTAGGGAAGTGAATTAACTTCTCTGAGCCTCAGTTTCTAAGGAGTTTAAATTCTTACTAATAGGTCATTTACAATCTTTCTCTTTTTGAAAAAAAAAAAAAGGAACACCACTTCCCCATCTCCTTACCATATTAAGCTCTAAAGGGTTTGATTTTCTTATTGTTGACATTTTTTAATATTTCAAGTCTACTGATAAGTTGTGGTCTTTCATTGGTGGTGAGAAGTGGGAAGAATTGAGGTGGGGAAAATAGAGGTGGCAGAAAAGAGGGGAATGGGACTAGATTCTCATTTCATTGGAATAGAGAAGAATTCCTAGAGAAGAATTACCTCTACCAATGCAGATCTGTAACACTTGGTCTTAGGAGTTAATTGTTGGGGATACTGTGAAGTTACGTGTCTTGCCTGGGCTTACAGAGCCCGTGTGGCCAAAGGGAGACCCTTTGTCTTGGAGGCCAACATTCTCTCCACACCATCATGGATCTGGCCCCTCCCACTTCTTTCGTTGTCTCTGATAAGTCTACTTAATATTATGATATATTTTCTCCTTTCTAATGAAATTTCCCTTTCTATCTTTTTCCTTTTAGCTTTTACACAATATTGGACCAATGAGTTCCATGCTTTTCTTTGCTAACAGCTTACCAAGAGATGCTTTGGAGCTTCAGTCTATCAGTCATGTTACATTTATGTTAGTTGCTGCTGTTTTTCCTTTTGCTCCTAATTTGACTTATCCCAACAAGTTTAATTTTTAATTAAAAATGTTTAATTTTTTTACAAAGCCCAAGCACACCTTTAGTAGCTTTTAGGTTGTTCCTCTGTGATTTTACATTCCAGTTTAACTAACATATATATATATATATTTATATATACACATATATGTACATATATAATAATAATTATTAAGGTTATCTGAATAAATTCAGTAACTAATCCTTTTTTTGCTAGAAGTTTGAAGACCCCAGAGCAACTGAGTACATAATGCCCATTACATGTGGGCCTTGTGGTGTTCAAACAAATTTGTCATGACATCCTTGGGCTCTATTTTGTTTTGTTTTGTTTTTTTTTTCACTGAAATTTCTTTTAATTCATTTGCTCTATCAGGAAAATAAAATGTAGTGATTGGCAGTATACTTTGTGTTCAATATAATCCTTTCAGTTTTTTTATTTTTTAAAAGGCACTCTTCTCTTGGTAGTTATCTTTCTCAAAAATGTCAGGGATGAAACAGGTTTGGTTTTTTCCTCCACTGTACCTTGGGGACAGAAAATTACCACAAAGGGTAGTAACTGAAGAACAGCCCTAGGTTAGCACATTTAGAGTTAGCCAGGGAGATCAACAATTAATGGCTGGGCCACGATTGCTCTTCCTTCATCACTTGCAGGTGGAAAACACACAAGAATAACAGTAATCAACTGTGGAAGAAAGTGGCCGCCTTTGATAACCTTCACTTTCTTCTAAGATTAATTATCTTGTGGGAGTGTAGAGGTCCTTATCAGGAGCATGGGAAGGCTAGTTACTTTTTCACAGAAGCAATTATGTGAAACTGGTAGTCAGATAGAGCCCAAAGAGAGGTGATAGAGGAAGTGAATTAGTGTGCATCTGTGAACCTGATCTCCAAAGGAGGGGAGGTGCAAACCCAAGTCAGAATGGAGTGGAAACATCAATATTTTGGAATTATGTTGATGTATAGATTTATAATACCAACCATCCATGTCATGATTACAAACATTTTCATTCAAAAGTTACCACACGGATGACAAAATCTGTATTTTTGTATCATGAAGACATGAACAAAAACAGGTCGGGCCAAAATGTGACTGCCAGAACGTTCTGCTATCATGAAATTCAGTTAGATGTTCTAAGCCTTTATTATTTTAATATCCTGCCCAATGTCACTTGGCATGATGAACAACAGTGAAATTCATTACCGGTACAGTATTATACTCATGGTTTTTTGTTGTCGTGTGGCCAGCCAGCCAGCAGATGGAGCACAAGTTAGACAATAAACCACAACTTATTTTGACTAGAGCAATGTTCATACCCTCAATAATGACAGTATATAAATGATAGAGTTAAAAGAATCCGGGACTTAAATGTTGGCTTGTGTTGGATAAAGAAGATGAGTCCAGAGACACAATGCATTGAAAACAAATTGAATTCCCTTCCTGCAGTCAAGTTCTGTCTCTCCCTGCTGTGTTTGGCTCTAGGGAGATTTCCCTGTCCTCCATTAGAAGTTTTCCATGAGAATCTCAGGAAGGAGATGAATGTTTGTGTGCACATTCGTGGTGTTTGTTGCTCACATTGCATTTCATTTATAGTCTTGTTTGCTCACCCATCATTTTTTGTGAACTCTCGCATCCTCTCTAGCATGCAATGCACATAATGAGGGCTGGCAAGCACTGGTACTAATCTGGAGGGAGGATGTGTGATGTCACAGCAGCATCTTTGTCACTGGAGTGACACAAAATCAAGCAGATTTTCCATTTGCTACCTTGGACGCTGGTGATGAATGTCCTAGCTTGTTTTAAAGAAGGAGAAAATTGAGGAAACATTTCTGAAACTCATTCAAACCTGTAAGTGGAAACAGCTTTTGTACTAGTTTCTAGGTTGAACAGTAATGAGTACATGAGTAAGGTTAGGAACTCTGAATGGAGTGCCTTTGTAAGTATAACATGACTTCCGATCTTTAGCTTACTGATGCAAAAATGCATCTGTTTGATAGTGAGTAAAAGTCTAACACCAGAAGATCTTGGAATCTGAGGATTTTCTTTCTGCTGGGGACCTTAAAGACCATTAAGTCACACCCCATCCTTTTGCACATGAGAAGACTGAGACAGAAAGAGGGGAAGAGACAAGCTTAAGGGCTCACACCAAGGCAGCAGGGTGACGGTGGGGAGGGTATTGGGCCTGGAGGGAAGACGTGGGTGTGAATCCTACCTGAGACACTTTACTGACTGTGTGAACCTGTGCAAGTCACTTGACTTCTTGTAGTCTGTTTCCTCATCTGTAAAGTGGGGGTAATAATATTACCTACTTTCCAGGGTTATTGTGAGGATCAAATGAGATAAAAGATGTAAAAGAGTTTTGCAAACCGTAAAAAAGCTATATTAATGTCATCATCATCATCACCGTCATTGAGCAGATCTGGGCCAGGACTCGAATTTGGCTTTGTTCCTGGTCCAGTGAACTTTCCAATATACTACACTGCCCCATCATACCTTTTATTTTTATTTTAATTGAGCTAGTGACGTCAGTTAACCCTGTGGTGTCCCATATCACAAAATGTATAACTTGTACCCTTCATGGCTAGGCTGAAGTAACTGAGGTGAACGGGCAGTTCCCTGTATGATCTGGGATTTTGTCTGAGTGAGTGTGGCCTATGCTCATGCATGTTGTTATCCCTCTATACGGGGCTATGGAGCAGTGCTACTTCACCTTTTCTGGGAGAATCTGGTAAAGCCTGTGCCCCCTCCCAGTCTCAGAATGATGATTTTATTTTATTTTATTTTATTTTTTGGGCAGTTGGGGTTAAGTGACTTGCCCAGGGTCACACAGCTAGTAAGTGTCAAGTGTTTGGTCTGAGGCCAGATTTGAACTCATGTCCTCCTGACTCCAGGGCTGGTGCTGTATCTACTTGCCACCTAGCTGTCCCTCAGAATGATGATTTTAGATGCATAACATCCAAATGCACAGGATTACAAAAGAAATCCATTATACTGAAATCTATTTATCAAAATATTAAAAAAAAAGTTCCCAGATCTTCTGAAATCCATTCATAGGCCTCCTGGATACTCACCTATTCTGTTCCCAAAACCCATACCAAAGTTTATACAGTTGGCTTATTTCATACTCTAAAATAAGTTTCTTTATGTGAGCACAAGGATTTGGCTTACAGGTTTTGTTGGGGAAATTATAGACATCCCAATTTTTCAACTATTTTCCCATGAAATGCTTCCTTTCTGATAATAGTCATAATCTATAATAGTTTGCAACCAATTACTAAACATCACCATTAACAAATCAAAATAAGCCTTTTTAATTGAAAATTTAACCAGTGAAATGCTTTTACATGTAAGTTCGTCATGTGTTAAATTTCTCCCAAAGACCTCTGGCATCTTTCATTCATTTTAATTAAGTCTGCTGATATAAATCTAAATGTGTTTTTCATTTTGGTAATCTGCTGGGAAATTTAAATTAAATCAATGTAAACATTCTTAATAAGGAGAAAATAAAGTTTTAAGTGTAAATTGTAAAAAATAGTGCATTTCAAGTTAATCACTTTAAAAAGACTAGGTCAAAGCAACTTCTAAATGACATATAAATGTTAAGTTTATTATTCAGACACATACTTGTCATATCATCACATTCATTAGAATATGGGGAACTTTCTGTTAGGTAAAAAAAGAATGAATGAATGAATGAGGTATTTATTAGACTCTATATTCCAAGCACTGAAGATTCAGATAGAAAACTAAGACAGTCCCCCCCCCCAAGGAGCTCACATTCTTATGAGGAAGACGATACATAGGGGAGTTTTCATATACAAGTCAGATGGAAAAGTCCCAGGGTTCCCCGAGGGCACAGGCAAAGCAGGTGTAATGCCTCATCTTTACTGTCATTTCCACTGATAAAATCCCATCCATTTCTGGTGTTGAACCATTTGACAGTACCAAGGGCTTCCTTTTGTGGATCCTCAGTAGCTATAGCGGTAGCCCCCGCTGGAGCAGGGCTAGGCCACATCTTCCCAGGAGGATGGCTGAAGGCACTGGGCAGGAAGCTCGGTTATTCTCAAAGCTCTTGGGTTCAGGGTGAACGTCTATGAATTTGTTGTTTTTTTTTTTTAATAGTTGGTTGCCTTTATAATCCAATGTATTTCATATTAGCATTTAAAAATATTATTCTGAGGTATCCATAGACCTGACTGCCAAATGAATCCACAACACACACACACACACACACACACACACACACACACAGAAGGTTAAGAATCCCTCAACGACTGGTTTAATAACTTTGTCCATATTCCAAGGAGAAATCTTTCCCCTAAGATTGTCACTGAGTGGCAAGGTTAAACTCCATCTATCGTCTCTGTTTTTGAGTCCCAGGGCTCAAGATGCTCACCTTGAATGATCCTATGCTTCAAGTCTCCTTGGCTTCCTCTGTCCTCTCCAGCAACTGCAAAGCCATTCAGGTGGTTGCCTGGGAAAACAGTACTGAAGGTTCCATAACTTTGGTGTTAAGTTCAATTGGTTTTCATTTCACAACTGTTAATTATGCAGTCAAACACACTTTTATAGTCTCTGTATAGAAATACATAGCTGTATAGATAAAACAGTTATTAAGTCCTTACCATGAGCCAGGCATAGTGTTGAGCATAAAGGATAAAAATATAAGTAAGCCAGACACCTAAAGGGGATCTGGAAATTGGGGTAGGGGAGAAGTGGGGAAGGAAAGAACGAAGGGTACCCATCCTGAGGGACGAGGCAGCTGTCAAAGAAGAGGAAAAGAAGTCAGGAGAGTGGAGTCAGAAGTGCTGTATAATATTGCCTAGGCTCCTTCTGAAATAGTGGTCCAGGCAGGCAGTTCCCAATCAGGAAAATAGAGCATTGGAATGGAGCTTACTCCGGGGTGCCAAGGGAATTGTCAAGGAGGAAGAAAAGAAGTAATAAATGCTTGTTGACTCTGTAGAGTCACTTAATATGTTGTTACATGGCTAGAGATGCGTATTGGTTTGAACAATTTTTTGTTATTGGAAGACAATAGCAATTAGAAAATAGGATTTAGGGTCATTTTTATACTACTGTGTTGGCCATAATGATTTCTTAGGAAAGAGGTTCCTCTTTCAACCCTCACTTCATATTTCATTTCTTTCTCTTTTGACAGCTATCATTCAGTATGTTCCACTTTGTAGCACATTTATTTTCTCTCTATTAGAATGTTAAGTTCCTTGAAGCTGGGGACTGTGCTATAGATAGCTAGATATATCATTTATTAAGTGCTTACAATGTATCAGGCATTGTCTTAAATACTAGGGATACAAATAAAATCATGCTGGATAACCCTTGCCCTCAAGGGGCTTATATTCTTATAAAAAAGAGTATTTTTTATTAACAAGCATTTATTTTCTCCCTCTTCTATATATAACATATATATATATATATATATATATATATGATAACTATGCACAGTCAAGAAAACAAACCCCTATATTGATTATGTCCATACTTCTTTGTTGGGAGGTGGGTAGCATTCGCTAGATCATCTAGAAACTGGTTGATCTTTGTGTTGATCACATTTTTAAGTCTTTCAAAGTTGTTTTTTTTTAATAATTTTGTTCTTATAGTGTAAATTGTCCTGGTTCTGTTCTCACTTCATCAGTTCTTGCATGTCTTCTGAAACTGTTCCCTTTCTTGTTTCCAGTGGTGTTATAGTATCCCACTACATTCATAGACCGTAATTTGTTTAGTCATTCCCCAATTGATGGGTACTTCCTTAGTTTCTAGTTCTTCGTTACCATAAATATTCTTGCAGAGAGGACCTTTTTCTCTTTAAAAAATCTCTTTGGGTATACTAATGGAGAAAGACAACAATAGGGAACAGGAAAGGAAGGGGACACACTTAGTGACATGAGTGGAGCTGTCCAGGAAGTTCCTGGATCTCAGCAAGATAAGGCCCAAACTGGCATATCATAGCCCAGAGTGGCTCAAGGGGTAGAGTTTAATTTTCCAGTGGGGAGGACGTGGAGGTGAGCATCCTAGTAGAGGCATCAGGCTGGAGATATCCTGAAAGTTATTCATTTTTGTATCCCTGATACATAGTACAAAGAACTGATTGTAGAACAGATTTTAATAAATGTTTGAATTGGACAAGGGACATTTTCTGAAAGGGAATATCCCCTTCTTAGCCTTTTTCTTGCTCAATGACTAGTTCAGCCAGCCATGCCAAGTATAATCGATCATGATATTAACCCCTATTTCATTAAAAAGTCCATCAGTGGAAAGAATGTAGGATGTGAAGTCAAAAATCCAGGGTGTAAATCCCAGTCACGTTACTTGCTATCTGTGTGACCTTGGGCAAGTAACTTCATTTCTCTGGCCCTCAGTTATCACCTGGGAAATTATGAGTTGGACTCAATGGCCTTTAAAGTCCTTTCCAGCTCTAAATCAGTCATCCTAGGATTCCCTTTGATCACGGTGCAAAGCAGAAAATGATATGGGTGTGAGTCCCACCTGTGGGGAGATGCTAATGTATGATACTCTAACCCTGCTGATTCTCTTTCTTTAATGTCTAATATTTCACATGGCTGCTGTGCTTGTTTCTTGTTTCTTTTGTCAAATTAATTTTCATGCTCCATTTTGAGCTGCCTGGGTTAAACATGAATATTGTAGGTTGTGTCTGTATGGTGCTATAACAGCCAGTTAAAAGTGAACATTTCAACCAACTGGTTGTTTTATTTGTGTTTGCCAAACAGCCAGGTTGGCAGCTTCCCACTGAATTGACATTGTTTTGGCACTGGAGAGACACAGTCTTAGCCTGTTGTAGAAGAGAATCCATTATCTATGATAGGCAGTTCATAGAAAATATGACACGATTACTTTTTTCAGTCGTGTATTTGAAAAAGTGATATAATGGTAACAAGAAACAGCGTGGCATGGTGAAGAGGGGGTCAGCCTTGATGCCAGGACACACCCTGGCTCTGTGACTTAACTTCATAGTGCTCCAAGGCAGCCTTTCATGAGGGCTGGAAAGTGCAGAGAAGATATTGCCCTGCATTGGAAGGGGGAGTTTCCTCACAAGGGAATTACCTAGAACAGTGAAATCACAGGCCTACTCTCTTCCCTGAGCCTATAATGATTACACACAGGGACACTTCCCAGGCAGCTCCAAACCGTGCCTCCATGAGAAGAACCCTCAGCCAGCTTCTTCTTCTAACTCCAGTTCCCCATGTGTATCGTTTTCCCTCATTAGACTGTAAGCTCATCAAGGGCAGGGTCTATCTTGCTTGCCTTTATTTGTACCCCTTATGCTTAGCACAGTGCCTGGCACATAGAAAGTGCTTAATAAATGCTTTTTCATTCATTCATATTAATTCATATATATATATATATATATATATATATTCACATGCTTATTTGTAAATAATCCTTCTTATTGTGGGTGGATTACTGGACTTGGAGTCAGGAAGATATAGGTGGGTGACTATAGGCAAGTCATTTAACTTGCCTGAGGCTCAGTTTCCTCATCTATGTAGTGGGGGTTATAGTGTTATGAAGATCCAAGGAGATAATATATATGTAGCCTATATGTGTTTTTCAGTGCAAATTTTATCTTGGTATTGTGTAGTTTTTAGTTTTTATTGCTAGTGTATAGGACACAGATACTTTCCTCCATGACTGCCTCCATTGATACACTAGTAAATCTGTGAACTATAGACGTCTTTTCACAGTTCTAATCCATGCATTCCTTTAAGTTCTCCATAGGAAATTGATTCCAAATTCTGGAGGCTTTCCTCTAGGTGTTTATATTTCATTTCATAATCCCAGTGCCATACACTAGCTGTCCACCTGATGGTCTCCTGTAGTCTCCTGGCTGATTCATTATCTTTTCTAATCTTGGCTCTCCTCCTACAATGTCTAAGTACTACTTAGGAGTTCAGATTCATTCATTCATTTGACAGGCTTTTGTTACACACCTACTAGGTGCTTGTCACTATGCTAGGTGCTTGAGGCACAAAGACACCAACCAAACAACCTCAGGCTAGTAGATGTCTGAGGCCAGATTTGAACTCAGGAAGATGGTTCTTCCTGACTCCAGGCCCAGCGCTCTATCCACTGCAGCGCCCCTTAGAGAATGTCACCCGAACATTTGTGTTGAAAAGATGTGCCTTTGTGCTTGGGAGTGGTTAGCAATCATTAAAATTGCTCTCTCATTTCCCAAATACAATCCCCACTCTCTTCCTTCTGTTCCATTCCTTGCCCATCTGCAGTGCCCATCCCAAATAGATGTACTGATATGGACTAAAGCATTGGGCTAACTGCATCTTGTTGGCTGGCCAATAGGCATTTTTATCCATTTCATTTTCCCCATATGAGTCATTAGACTCATTTCTTTTGAATAATCACAGAACTTGTTGATGATGCCCTATGATGTTCCAGGGTCTGATAAAAGCAGGCCAATATCACCTGCAAACAGATTACAGAACCCCATCAGTTATAGGAATTCCCTCCTCATTAGCACCCTGTCCAAAATGTCCTTCATGACAGTGGCAAACCCCTTTAGTGTACATAAGACTTCTTGTTTTATGTTTTGCTTTATGCTAATAATTAGAGGGTTACTGAACAGAGTTCTCTGTGGTTGTGTTTACCCGGGAATCTTATATTATCTTAACATATGCATGAGAGACTCTGTTGGAGGAGAGCCTTAAAGACTATATTTTTCTCTACTGAGTCAAATGTTTTCTGTAATCAACAACTAAATGCAGTTCTGGAAGGAGGATTTCATTCAATTGTATGATTGTAAAGATGTAGTTTGCTGTGGAATTTTTTTTTTCTAAAAATTTGCCTCTTTCTTGTTCATACCTTTATCGAGGATATCCTTAATATGCATGTAGAACATTTTGAAAATTTTTTTTTATAAAGATGTGAAAATAGGTATATAATAATTATTGATGGTCCCTTGGTTACTTGTGGAGGATATTAACATCATCTGTGATTTTCCCCCATTATTTTGTTTTTATTATCTCCCAGAAATATCTTTTTTGTTGTTTGTTGTTCAGTCATTTTTCAGTCATGTCTGACTCCTTGTGACCCCATTTGGGTTTTCTTGGCAAAGATATGGGAGTGGTTTTCCATTTCCTTCTTCAACTCATTTGACAGATGAGGAAACTGAGGCAAACTGGGTTAAGAGACATGCCCAGGGTCACATGCAGCTAGTAAGTGTCTGAATTGGATTTGAACTCAGGAAAATGAGTCTTCCTGACTCCAGACCCAGTGCTCTATGCACTGCAGCACTACCTTGGTGCTCTACAAATATCTGGTAAAGCCTGAATAATTTCAAAATTATGTCACTTCCTGTGCAGGTTTCCTCAGTATATATTTGGTTTGGTCCAGACACTCTTTCTATGTTTATTCTCCTAACTGCCATTTTTCTTTCCCCATCTAGCACATCTGGAACTGAGGTGGTAGCGTCCAAATATGGTGTATCTTCTACTGATGATGAAAGTGAGTGATTATGGAAATGTATACAAATTTGTTCCATTTTGGGCCCATTGGTTTTCTTCTCACCGGTTTCTTTTTGGAATTCTCTTGGGATGGTGTGACTCCTGTGGGTCTCATGCCAAGCCTCTGACTCTATAGCTAGTGTTCACTTCACTGGACCATGCTGTCTCTCTCAGATCAGACTGAAGGTTTGTGTGGCAGAATATTAGCAGACAAGACCAGAGTCTAGACTGAGGCATGGTGCATCTCTCTTCATCTGACTAGCTTGAAAGAGAAGTAGAAATAATACGAATGCTTGTATTTTGGCTTCTATTGTTATACAATGTACTTCCCACAGTATATCAACATTATTAAAGCTGTCTAAGGATATTATTATAAATTAAGTGGAAACACAAACTTGACTTTGTTAGATTAGAAATGTATTTTCAGGGAGGTGGAACGTTAATGGACTTCGCAGATATCTTTTTAGCCATTTTAATGCCTTGCCATGATTTCATTCAATATTTTTTTCAACCTTTGCAGAAACAGTTTTGAAAGGGAATTTGATGATGCGATTGCTGACTTGTGTTTTTCTTGTTCCCTCAGGGGTGT
Source organism: Vombatus ursinus (assembly GCF_900497805.2). Classification (NCBI taxonomy): domain Eukaryota; kingdom Metazoa; phylum Chordata; class Mammalia; order Diprotodontia; family Vombatidae; genus Vombatus; species Vombatus ursinus. The sequence goes on along the minus strand of NW_020944469.1, from coordinate 4,850,355 downwards.
GTGTGTGTGTGTGTGTGTGTGTGTGTGTGTGTTTCTGTACTGTACACAAAGCCAAATGACATGGATCCTACTTTACCAACAGCATGGCTAAGCACCTGGTGTAGTGCAGAGATGATGACTGCCTGCTTTCATGGTTTCTTCCTGCCCTAGCCGCTGACTGCTGATTTGTAGCAACTTTAAATGTCAGAGGGCACCAGGAAGTGATAGGAAAGCTTTGGAGTAAAAATAAGTTGGAGAATGGTAGAAAAAAGCTCATGCTCTGCTAGATATTTGCTACCATGACTCTTACAGTTACTTGATTTGGTACACAGTTTTTGGAACAAAGCAATCTTTACAAGTTGTCAACTCACATTTACTTTGTCTGACCATGATTGTGTCAGCCCAATGCAGAATGGAATCCAATTAAGTTCAACAAATGTTTATTAGTTGTCTACTATATACAAAAAACTGTCCTTGGATTGTAGAGTATAAAGATGAAAGATGTCACAGAGTCCCTATTCTCAAGGTGCTAATAATCCAATGGGAGGGAAAGAGGAAATAACAGGCACGTAAGTATGATACAAGACAGAATGTGATTGGGGCAAAGGAGAGATCAGTCAGTCTGTTAGCCCTTACTGAGTACTTCCCGTGTGCTAGGCACTGTGGATACAAAGCCAAAGCTGAAAATGTTTCTGTCCTCAAGTTACTTATACTCTACCAAGTGCTCTCAGAATGTTTGGGAAGGGAGTAGTCATAATAATTTTCATTTGGTGAGCTCAGGGCAGGCTTCAAGGGAAAAGTGAAACTTCAGTTCAGGATTGCGACAGGCAGAGATGAGGAAGGAGCATGTTCTAGGCACGTGTCATGGTCCTGGAGGCAGGAGTGGACAGGCCCCAGCTGGGGAGCAGCAAGTAGCAGGAGCCTTGGGCAGGAATGTCAATGATGAGAAAAGGAATAGTGGGAAATAAGGGTGGCGGGAAGATAGTTTGGAGCAAGATTGTGGAGGGCCATAAATCCCAGGAGAAGATTTTATGAGACTCTTTATTCCTACTGAATAGCTAGGCTGAATGAATGGAATTTCCCTTCACACTCACTCTTCTTCTGAACTTCCCTATTTCTTTTGAGGGTATCACCGTTCTTTTAGTTGCCAAGATTTTTTAATCAGTCAATAAACATTTATGAAATGCTTACTGTGTGCTAGGCACTGAGCTAAGAGCTGGGGATTCAAATACGAAAAAGAAAGACAAAAGAGGTTTGTAACCTTGGTGTTATCTTGGCCTTCTCATTCTCCCTTATCCCAGATACCAATCAGTTGCCAAGACTTGGTATTTCTTCCTCTGCAACATGTAGTGTCCTTCACACTATATGTACAGATACCACCTTAGTTCAAGCCCTCGTTACCTCTTGCCTAGACTATTGCTATTGTTGTTTTGTCCTTCATTTTTGAAGAGGATGTTGGGTAGGTGATGTGTTAACTTGCCCATGAATTGGATTTCAGTGAGGCAGAGCTGCACAAAGTCATCGGCCTCATTCTCTTTTCCTGAGTCATCAAAGTCCAGTGGCCAGATAAAAGTCAGGACGACGGGTATTGGCCCAGGATGCAGTGGATGACCTTGGTGTCTTTGATGTCTGACCAAGCTCTAACCAAAGGCTTCCTAATTGGTCTCTTCATATTATATCTCTCCCCATTCCAGTCTATCTTTCACTCAGCTGCCAAAATGATTTTCATTAAATGCAGGTTTGACCATGTAATTCTCCTATTCAATAAACTCTAGTGACTCCTTATTACCTCTAGAATCAAATATAAAGCTTTCTGTTTGTCATTTAAAGCCCTTGACATCATGATCCCAATTACCTTTCCAGCCTGTTGGGGCAGTCCTGACTCTCATACCCTGTTAGTTTGGATTCAATGTTGGGATGAAATAAAGTACTCATAGGTCATTTAATAGTTAATAAAAGGAGGTGTATTTAGTTCTAACATAGGAAGGATACACAACAAGGCTACAGTTACATTTGGCTTCTTGTCTCCATATGGAAATATGTGAAGAGGGCAAGGTGTGATGAATCTTGTGGTCTTCAGACATCCATTAAGTCAGAGGTGACCTGACTCCATACGGGTGGCACATTTTGTGCCTCTGGGTGACTAGGAAGTCAAAGACCTCCAGGAAACTGCCTCAAGGAAGATGTGGTTTGAGCCTTATCCTGCCCTGGAACAACCAACTCCTGGCTTTGTCTGCTTTTCCTAACCCATGTTGGAGAATAGTAGGAGGGAACCTTGGTAGAAGTGGTCCTGTGGCATCACCTCATGTGTTTTCCCCCTTTCTGCACTCTGTGGCCTGGTCAAACTGGCTTTCTTCTTGTTCTTTGCACATGGCCTTCCATCTCTGTCTCCGGTGCCTGGAATACACTTCTTTTTCACCCCATGCACAATCCTTTACTTCAGGTCTTAGCAGAAATAGGAACTTCTACATGAACCTTTTTTGCTCACCTCTCCAACTCCTAATGCCATCCCCCGTAATTGCCTCCTATTTATTTTGTATTTCTGTATCTATTTCTATATTTCCATGTTGTCTCCCCTGATATGATATAAGCTGTTTGAGGGTAGGGACTGTTTCATTTTTGTCTTAGTGTTCGCAGCATCTAGCACAGTGCCTGGAGCACAGTAGACACTTAGTAATTGCTTATTGATTGGCAACATTAGCCAATCAATTAGGGAAAGTAAACCCTTGCATTTATCTTGAATTATTGTTGGGTATTTTACAGTGAATCTCATTTCTGGAGTTAAGTAATTGTATAGGCTTCCGAGAGCTGGGAGGTTGCGGTGGAGAAGGTGTTTCTACATTAGCCATCGTAGCTCAGTTCACCAGGATCACAGTAACAAGGCGCACTCAGTTTGGTGTGGAGTGAAGAACACTGACTTCTGGGAGTTAGCAGCCTTGAGGTCTAGTGCTCCCTTGGTCACTGAATTACCCTATGATGATTTCTAAAGTCCCCTCTCGCTCCAACATGCTTTGATTTTAACCTTACTTCTTCAGTGGTTTCTGCTTTTAAAAAAATGAGGCAAATTATAAGAAAACAAGCTGACATCAGTCAGCTTTGAATAAAATAAATAAAATATCCAACAACAGTTTTCAAGCCTCAGCACATATATCCTGCCCAACCCACTATCCTTTCTGTTTCTCCTTTTACAAATCTAGAAACTGATCCTGAGGCCTGATTCCTGAGACTCTGCTCAAGAAAACAGGAAAAAGGATGGACATGTTAGAAAGAATTTTCAATAAAAATTGAAACCAGAAACTCCTCAAACATGTGGGTTAATCGATATTTCACTATACTCAGAAAATCCAGGTATCTGTTAAACAAGTATTTGACTTTCCGTATGCCAAGCAGTTGACTAGATGTTCTGCATGAAAAGAAGCCAGTGGTGCCCATGGTCCTTAGATTTTGGAACTGCTGCTGTGGAATTCCAATCTCAATTTTGAAGAATAAAAGCCCCCAAAGAAAAATCACATTACTGACAAAAAAGTTGGAAAGAGTTTCACAGAAACAGGAGACCGAGTTTTCTGGATACGGAGAATTTTTATTGGCTCTTGCAATAGTGTTTTTGCACCAACAGGACAAAATTCCGATAGAGTTGTTACATGATACACTTTGAGTTGAAAAAATTTTGATTTTCAGTGTGACATTTTCATTTTAAATCTATGTATTAATGACTGAGAAGTTGTTCAAAACGTGGCAACTTCTTTTCATTCCTCTAACAGCTTATTTTCTTCCCAGGTCTCATCCCCATGAACACTAAGCAAAAAATCTCTTGGGTACAATATTATTTTGAGTAAGCATCTTTGTACCTGTAAAACAGAGGTGAACATCCTATATGATGCATAGGAAATTTTACTCTATGCCCACTAAATTAATGCATCCTTATAAACTGGAACTGTAGTAGAACATGTTAATTTGCTGAAAGTCTTGCATTGGGTATCAGCAGTAAATTAATAAGGACAGTAGAGTACTGGAATTTGCGTCTGTGGGTAGGTCAGTTAATCTCTCGGTTTCATTTTCTCTTTTGTAAAGTAAGGGTTATAGTACCTCCCCCCATTTTACCTCACAGGGATTTTGTGAGAATGAGAAATGTAGTAGTAGTAATGCCTTTGGAAAATTACTAATATTATGTATATTTGAGAGGGATATTGTAGACCTCTGATTTGATCACTGTGAGGTTTTCCCAGTGTGGAAACTCCTTAATACTTTAGAGTCCTAGATGGCCATTGAGAGGGTAGGTGGCTTGTCCATGGTCATGATTTCGTGTCTTTCAGAGGCAAGTCTTGAACTCAGTTCTTCTTCACCACAAGGTTGTTCTTCCATCTACGATACCGTGTTGCCAGCATATTGATATTCTTTAATTACTTAAGCATCTATAATTGTGTTTTTCCATGAGTGCAAACTCTTTAAAACTTAATACATGGTCTTGGGTCTAAGCATGCCCAACAAGTGGTCATCCAGCTTTTGTGTGAAAATCTCCAATGTGAGGGAAACCCCATTACCTTCCAAGAGAGCCTGTGTCTCTTTGGGGTACCTCTTGTTTCCTGACATCAAGACTAAATCTACCTGGGAAGAATTGTATGAACTGACACAGAGTGAAATGAACAGAACCAGATGAACAATTTCTGTAATAACAATACTGTAAAAAACAACCAACTTTAAAAAAAAACCCATTAGAACTCTAGTCAATGCAGTGACCAACCAACTCCAGAGAATCAACTGATGAAGAAGCCTGCTAGTCATGTCTTGGCAGAGAGGTGATGCGCTCAGGGCCAGGGATGAGCCATATGTTTTGGATATGGCCAACGAGGGAATTTGTTTTGCTTGACTATGCATATTTGTTACAAAGGCCTCATTCTTCTTTTTCTTATTTTTGTGGTGGAGGGAGGGGGGAGAGAAAATCCATTTTTCTTCATTAAAAAATAAAATTTTAATTTTAAAAAACTATACCAAGTATAAAACTGTTGGTTGATGGAAAACAGGAAAAAGACTAAATTTGCCTCTCTGCAATTTCTACCCATTGTGGAATTCGTTCCTCTCCAGGCTGTACTTCAGATTTTCTCCACCAAGCCCCAGAAACCTCTTCTTCATCTTAGAAGTTCAGTCCAGCCCTGTGTGAATTCCAGCCTCCACCCCTGCGGCCCTCTAATTGGATGGCTCTGCCCAGAACCTCTGTTTAAGGAAGGTGGCCAGGCCAGTGGCTGTCTTCATTCCTCTCCAGCCTGTATTCAAGACTTTCTTTACCAAGCTGGTGCCTAGTAGGCCCACCCCCACCCCTAAGCCCCACCCCTCATCCGATTCCATCATTAGAATGTTAGCTCCTTGAGGGCAGAGACTGTCTTTCTTTCTGCTTGTATCTGTATCCCCAGTGCTTAGCCTTGTGCCTGACAATGCTGGAATCAATAAATGCTTAATAAATGCTTTTTGCCTAACTGATTGATGTTGTTCCTAGTTCTAGCCTCTGGGGCCAAACAGAGCAAATAAAACCTCTTTTTCAAATGACAGCATTTCAAACACTTGAACCTAGGCCTCTCTGAGTCTTCTCTTCTCCAGGGCTAAGAATCCCCATTTCCTTTAACTCATCCAAATATGGCATGAACACAAGGTCCTTTACCATTTCGGTTGCCCTCCTCTGGACACTCTCTAGTTTATCAATGTCATTCTTCAAATGGCGTACTCAGAATTGAACCCAGTACTCCAGAAGTGATCTGACCAGGGCCAAGTACAGTAGAACTCTCATTGCCTTCCCCTTAGTAGCTATGCCCTCTTTTAATAAAACTTGGGCATCTAGGTGGAGCAGTGGATAGAGTGCCGGGCATGGAATCAGGAAGACCTGAGTTCAAATCCGGCTTCAGACACTAGCTGTGTAACCTTGGGCAAATCACTTCACCCTGTTTGCCTCAGTTTCCTTATCTGTAAAATGAGGCAGAGAAGGAAATGGCAAACCACTCTAGGATCTTTGCCAAGAAAACCCCAAATGGGGTCGCAAAGAGTAAGACACAACTAATCAACTAAACAACAAGAACAACATTGAAGCTTGATATCTTTTTTTTTTTGGCTGCTATGTATCACACTGTTGACTCATACTGAATTTGGAGTCCTCTAAAACAATCAGATCTTTTACAGACAAGATATCATCTAACCACATCTCCCCTCTCTAGCATGTTTTTTCCCCCATTAGATTGTAAGCTCCTTGAGGGTAGGCACTGTTTTTGCCTTTCTTTTTATCCCTGGCATTTAGTATAATGGTTATCAAACAACAGGCACTTAATAAATGCTTATTGACTTCAATTGATTGGACTTCTTATACTAGGGAAGTTTTTTTAAAATCCAGATGTAAGACTTTACCTTCATTCTGATTAAATTTCATCTTAGAGTCTAGCCTATCAAAGGCTTTTTGGTTCCTGAGTATCATCTTGTGTATTAGTTGTGTGTCACCTGCAAATTTGATAAGCATGCCAACTCTGCATTTATCCAGATCCTTAATATAAGTGTTGAATAGTAGTACAGGGCCAAGCACAGACCCCTGGGGCATTCCATTGGATGCCTCCAAGTCAGCATGAGACCATTAATGAGTGCTTTTTTTGCCTGGCCTTTCACCCCTTCCCAAATCCATCTTTTGCTGTCTAGTTCACATCTCTTTTCTCTTTCCCACAAGAATAGCCTAAGAGATTTTGTCAAATGCTGTGCTAAAATTTAGGTAAACTACATCTTCAAGATTCCCTTGATATACTAGCCCAGTAATGCTAAGGACATGAGGTTAGTGTGGTGGGACCTGTTCTTGTTTGATTAAGCCATGCTGATTGTTTCACCTTGTAGCCCATCCAGTAATAAGCTTCTCCACCTTTAGCTCGCTGGATAGACAACAATAGATGTACAGCCAGCCATGGGGCATACTTCAAGGCTTCTCAGCTCCCAAACACTTGCCAGAATTTATGTTTTGCTACAATAATAGCACTCGATAGCTCGGCATCACCCCCGTACTGCCATGAGGCACTAGGGAAAAAAATGATATTATATATAGATATCATATGAATTTTTATATAAACATTCACCTACATATATCTCCTAGAAGAGATTCTATAAAAATTCTAGGGCAGTTGCTATGGTAACCAAGTTCCCCCTGGCCCCCATCCCCCAGGATCTGAATACCCAGTTGTAAACTGTGCATATAAGTTGAAGGTGTCAGTGCGTTAGGCCAGTACAGGCACCTACTGTCACTGCTGATTTTCAGGATATGTGCAGTTCTACACACAAGTGTGCTTTCAGCCTGCTACCCTCCCACTTTCTCCTTTCATCTTCTCCCTATGTGGAGTTAGTTGTACACCCTTCTGCTCACAGGAGTGAGTGATAATTGAGACATGCAGGGAAAAAAGGGTTGGCGAATTTTCCCAAATGGGCTTAATTGAAAAACAAAGCTAGCTACATTTTATCCTTTGGTATAAACATGTGAGCACAGTGGCGATTAGAGATTTCCCTTTTCAAATCAGTGAGTGCTTTGTACTTTGCTTGTGGATTTATTAGGCCAAAAAATGCAATAGGTAAACACTACTAAAGCCAGTCAAACACATCTGTTCTCTCTAAACACTCTTTATTTTGGGATGCAAGCAGGTCCTTTATGTGCAAACAGTGATGTATGCAGGGATCTCTCATGAACATAGTAACTTGGTGGAGGAGATAGGGGATGTTCATAAACTCACCTTTGCCAGTGGTAATACAGTGGAAAGAGCCCTGGATGGGCCAAGCATGGTAGCACACATCTGTGATCCCTGCTACTGGTGAGACTGAGGTCAGTGTCTCTTGAGCATGGGAGTTCTGAGCTATAGTAGGGCTAAAACTGACCAGGTGTCCCACTAAGTCTGGCATCAATGATGAGTGCCTGCAAGCAGGGGTGGAGCCATTAGGATGCCTAAAAGGGGAGTAAACCAACCCAGGGTAGAAACAGAGCAGGTCAAAACTTCCATGTTGAGCATCGGTGGGATCAGGCCCAGGAGCAGCCACTGCACTTAGAACCTGAGTGAGAGAGGGAGACCCAGTCTTTAAAAAAAAAGAAAACTAAAGAAAAGGAAAGGAAAAAACAAACAAACCAACCCTGGATGGGAATTCAGAGTTGGATCGCACTAAATGTCATATCTACTTTCTGTGCCTCAGTTACTTTATCTGCAAGCTGAGGGAGTTTGAAATAGATAACCTTTGAAGGTCGTTTTCAACTCAAAACAGTCTGATTCTCAATTAGACTCTGGAATTTAAGAAACCTCTTAAATTTGTACTAACACATTTCAGGGATGAAGTCTATATGAATTCTTCTTCCTCCTCTCCCTCCCTCTCTTCCTCTTTTTCCCCCTTTGCCTCTCTTTTTCTGGTAAACTTTTCTTTGGAAGGGTTTTTTTCCCTAGCAGTACTCAGACATTACAAAGTAATTCATGAATGTGAATAAAAAGAAAAGCCTTAAAAGTTAATCTGCATCTTTGTTTCAGGACAATATCAACATGACAGTACCCATTTAGAGAAGGTTCACTTTTTTGCCAGGTGTAACAAAGAGCAGTAAATTAGTTTTGAACTTTTGTGATCTCGTATTATAAAGAGCCTACAGCAGACGCTGTATTCAAATCAGTTGTCAGAGTGAAAAAGGATTAATAGCTGTTGTATTCTAACCTTTTATGAAACTGAACACCGAAGGGTACATTTCCAGATCTCCTGCCATATTTTGTTATTGTGACTCTTAACATAAGAGTGTTGTTGTTATAGAAGAAAGTAACAGCTTGGTTTTTAGATTCGGCTATAGAATCTGTTTTTGCTTTAAAGACCAACAATTTCCCACGATCCCACTGGGAACCGAAGTTGAATATAGAGCAGTGGGCAGAAGAACAAAACTTCACACAAAATAATTTTGACAGACCACAAGATCAAGACTTCAAATTTTATCATTTTTTTTCTCCTCCTTGGTGCTTTATCACTTAGGTACTGTGTCCATCTGAATTTTGAGAATCTTCACAGAAAAACCTAGCAACTTTTGTAAGATCCCGAGGATGTGAGTAGGTGACTAGAGTGTCACTCCTTTTTTGAAAGAGAGAAATCTAGGTACAAAGAGGATAAATGACAGCTCCAGGATAATTTCTAGCTCTGTGAATCCATGGTATATTTTAGGGATTGATGGAAGAGTAAAGCTGTATACACCTCCTGATTGTTGTGTTAAACTCTCATTCTGTTTCCTTCTCTTGACGATAATGACCCTTGCAAAGCAGTCCCCAAATCAAGTGCCTTTTGCTGGTGCTAAGATGCGTTATACACTAAAGACCTGGGGGACTTCGATGCCAAAGACAATTAGGCTGCTTTTCAGAATGGCAAAGAACATTCAGGCTCTCAGTCACTTCCAATGGCAGGTTGACTGTGATACTGTGCAGGAATTCCACCCCAACCTGGAGGCAGACCGCTCCACTCCCATGGGATATCAAGTCTTGGCCTTAACACAATGGGAGTATACTTATTTGGACTTTGGTCCTTGCTTCAAGGAAAGAACACTGGTCTGGGAGTCAGGTTCTAATCTTACGTCTGCTGTTCACTGAGCTAGGCCCATCTTTGGGTCTCATTTTTTTTCTCGTTTGTAGAACGAGAGGACTAGAAAATCTTTAACGGTCTTTAGAGCTTGGATATACTGAGGATGAGTTTAAATATGATGGTATCCTTTAGGCAGTGAGAAATGTAATGCAGTTCTGGAGCTCAAGGAGGAGCTCACTACCACACTGTGCACCCAGAACTGAGATATCTCCAGGGACCATGAGTTCATTGACATCAATCTATGCCTCAGTCTTTGGAGCTAGAGATTGAGGGATGGTCTGAAGCAGGGAGAAGTTGGAGAAGGACATTGGGGTGTTATATGATCTCATCTCTAGACTTCGGTGTGTATGTATGGGGCATGGGGCATGGATATGACGGGGTGGGCAAGAAATGGGCTATATGCAACCCTTTATTGGCCATCAGGCTATTACCCAAGATGAAAGAGGAAGAATGATAGAGTGTGGTTAAGTCCTGAATCATGATTAGACCAAAACACTCAAAGAATATCAGTGCTAGATGGTACAACAACAACAACAATAATAATAACAGTCAACTTATATTGCACTTTAAGGTTTGCAAAGCACTTTCTGTACGTTAACACATTTCTTCCTCACAACCATCATATGAGGAAGGTGCTATTATTGTCCCTGTTTCATAGATAAGGAAACAGAGGCACGGAGAATAGAAGTGACTTGCCCAGGGTCACACAATAAATATTTGAGGTGGGATTTGAATTCAGGTCTTCCTGACTCCAAGTATACCACTCTTTCCACTGTACCACCTAGCTGCCTAGAGATCATCTAATTAATTTCCCTTATTTTAACAGAGAAGGAAATGGAGACCCAGAGAAGGGAAGTTACTTACCCAAGGTCACCATTTCTTTGATTCTGATAAAAGACTTCCTTTTATTACTGGTGCTTATCAGCTAGTTCATTCCTTTTATAAAATAATAATGACAATTTCTATAGGATTTAAGGTTTACAAAGCACTTTCCCCACAAGAGTAAGGGTAGCTAGTGCAACTATTAACATATTTCTTGCTTCCTTGGAGAAATTTGCAAAGTGCATTCAGTTGACTCATGATAAGTGCTCTTCCATAAACCAGATTTCTTAATGCTTTTTTCCCTATGTCATGGATCCTTAATTTTATTACTATGGTCACCCCCTTCACAGCTATAGATCATAACCCTTCTATAACTAAATAGATGGTCTTTCGCTGATACTGTTAAATAATAGGGAATTATTTGAGGAGTATCTTTTCAGGCAGTTGTTTTAGTAGAACACAGATTTGTTTTTAAAGACTACAGTGTGGAACAGAGGTGACTTTGTGGGAGAGGGGAGAACTCATTTTTTTTCTAAAAAGTCAACCCTTTTATATTTTACAATTTGCTATGAAAATGAAAGTTAATGATACCCATCCTGTTTCAGTTTCAGCGAAATACATTGAAGGGTTCAAATAGTATCTTTCTCTCCGTGTGTTTCCATGTAATTTGTGATACCAGTAGCCTACTACTAAGAAGCTTCAGAATTGCCTCCCATTGGTCAATTTACAGCAGATTAAGCTGCCTTTCTAATTGGACAATTGTAAGCAGTTGTTGTTTTTAATGGGGAGAGATTTCATTTTCATTTTCATAACAAACATCTGGGAAAAAATGCCGGTACTATTTGGCTGCTGAATGCTGCTTTTTAATGACAGAGATGTGCTCACCTGGATGACTGAAGCATTCAGATGTGGAAACAACAGAAACAGAAATTGTCTTAGGGAGCAAGGTCAGGTGAAGGTTAAGCCAAGGAAATGACATTGGAATGGTATATGTGGCTGGTGGTGAATTTTTAATCATTATAGACGTGCACACACATACACACACACACACATACACACACACACCCGCAGATGGCAACTTGGGGCCAGTTGATACAATAAGAGAAAATTGGACAAGTTCTTCATTTTATTCTTGCCCGTAGCTTGGCTCCAGACTAGCATTTTACAATTTGGAAAGCAACAGCATCTCAAATAACAATGCAGTAGTGAGGTGTCCAAATCTGCATTTTTACTAGGCACTAAGTGTCAATTTCAGTCAGTGCCGGAGCTAAGGAAATTATTATGTATTTGGAGTTTGCAGGGGAATGTTGATGGGTGATGTAATATAGAATTGCCAGTAACTAATGATCTCCTGGTCAAAAAGAACACAAAAAACTGCAGAGACTCCACATTTGCTAGATGTTTGCTACCTATAAGGTGAAGGTAGGGGCCAATATATGCTATACTTCTCACTAGTTGTAATCAATACTAGCTTCTTCCCAGGGAGCAATAACTTGTGAATAGATCCTCCAGGTACACTGAACTGCGCAGAAGTAGGCAGTATTTCAGCACTTTGGATGAAATGATGTTGATTTAACCACTTCCCTGCTCCCTTTTTTAAATTCTACTTTTGTTTTCTGGTGGAGCAAACCTGATTAAACAACCAATCAAAACAAGGGTATTTTTTTTTGAAGCCTGGTGAATTGTCATTTTCTTCTGTTAATCCTTACCTAGGTTTGTGCCAGTCACTCTGATTCTTTGAAGTAACACAATGAGACCAGGACAACTTTTAGTAACTTATCACTGCCTGAGGCAGTTGCTTCACAAATAGGAAGGCATCAGATTCTTTCTCCCCTTAGCTTCCTTACTGTATATAATTACTGATGTCTGCTGAGGTTTCGCAGCATTTTTTCCCTTGGCCCTATTTTTTAAACATATCGAAAGAGAAATAACTGTTGAAGCTTGCTGATAATTTAGCAGGATGGAAATCTGTGAGAAGTTGGGTGTGGTATTGCTAGCAGCTATTGTATTAATTTCCTAATGAAATTGTCTGCAGGGTTTTTGTTTTGTTTTTCCGGTGAATATGAACACAGATAAGTACAGAACAATTTACCTGAGACTGTATTGGCTTCCATTAGCAAACATAATATGAGTAAGTTGTGAAAGAGAAAAGACTGAGCAAAAAGATTTTCCGGTGGGATGAAACAGCTGAATTCTGTATCTCATTGGTTCTGTAAAATAATAAATAAATACATAAATACATAAATAAATGTATAAATAAATAAATAGAGGGAGGTAGGGAGGGAGAATTACTGTTTGATGTTGTTATTTTACTCATTTTCTCCATCTAAAAGCCATTGAGAAAGACAGTAACAGAGAATGAAGAGGGGGGAGGAGGAGAAGGAGATTTTCAGGCTGTCGGCAGTTTTTCCCAGCTGAATTTTCCTTATATGATTAATACCTGTTAGGATTTAAATGAGTGAGTCAGTTGAGTGGGGCATGGGAGAACTTCAGGCTATGGGCATTTTATGGATTCAGTCTTCATTTCAGGGGGAAAAAATGAATCGAGGTGATTGTTTGGAATCACTTAGTAAAGGAGTCAAACAATTCACTTCCTTCCCCCTCCCTCCTACCTTGCATTTTAATTTTGTTTTCTTGGGGAGTTTTGAGATGAGGAGGGTGCATTCCCAGGAAAATGCCTTTATTCTTGTACAGATTGAGTAACATTGCTACCTGGATCGTTTTCATTACAGTACTCTACAAAGGAAAAGAGAGACAGAAAAAGGAGTAGAGGAAGAGAAAAAAAAAATCTGGGAGAGGAAGTTGAAATTATACTATGGTGGGCACTTGTAGTAAAGGGGAGAGGTAGAGGTATGAAAATCAGCTCAGTTGCTCTGATTTCCATTAGCTCATTTTACTGTGCCACAAGGTCCTGGCCAGGTGACTGGAAAGTAAAGATGCGTCCATTATGTATGGAAGAATGTTCAAATTGGAAGATACCTTAGGAGTAATTTAATCCAATTTCATTTTGCAAAAGCTTAGAGAAGTGGTTTGTTGCCCATGGTAATGCAACTATTTAGTGGTAGAATTGGAACTAGAACCCAGGTCTCTTGACTTTGGGTTCATTGCCCTCTCCCAGAACCATTTCATTTTTCAATTCCATATGATTTGAATGCTGTTGCATATCCATGCAGAATCAAGTGGAAAATTGAGCCAATTATCTAGATAATTCAGGTCAAAAGACCATTTTACCTTAGTTTTCTGGATATTTCCCAGTAAGTACTTGTTTGGACTTGAATGATATGAATAATTGGGGGGAGGGTATTCCCTTTTGCTTTCCTTTATAGACTCTAATTCTAAAGAAAATGAAACTCTACCTCTGGAATAAAAGTAAATAGTCTTTCTCCTAGGAGAACCTTTCATATTAAGTACCAAGATGTATTGTTGCATCTAGGAAAAACAAAAAGAGCAGTAGCCCTACTTACTACTATTCAAACCAAAGAGGATACAGCTCCAAATATACCATCAGTGAAGCATGAACTTTGAATTTTTTTTTTGTCTATTAGTGGGAATGGGTTTGCACTGACCTATCCACTCTCTCTTACTTGGCTCCCATTGTGACCAGTAATCTAATGCATTTATAATTTGGCTGTATAAAACCTGTAATTTGTGGTCTCGGAAAGGAATAAAGGTCACTTGCCTATGTGAATGTAAGACCTGTGAGGTCATAGCCTCATTAGTCACAAATTCTAACCAAATGAGCTAAGAAGTCGGATCAAAGAAAGATACTAACTTCCTGTTATATGAATTTTTCTTTTGGCTCCTTCTATTTACATTTTCACTATAACAGATATTTATGTCATTGGAAATTTTACAGATTCTAAGAATGACAGCAACCCTTCATCAAGTAGAAACAAGTTTGCAAATGTGATTGAAACTGGGTGAAAATGTAGTTTTTGAGACTTGGCAGTGTTTTAATATGTGTCGCTCCTAAGTTTCACCCAGCTGGAAGAAGGAAGCCCTGATGATTTTTCATGCCTCTTAAAGAACTAATGAAAATATTTGTTAGAGTGGAGATTCTATGGGGAGCACTGCAGTGGGAAACTCCTTCCCCATCTGAACCATTAAGACTTGGAGACCAATCTCAAACTGAAAAACTCCTGTCAAAAGGAACAGATGGGGACAGTATCTGAAGTCATTTTGTACAGTATCTGAAATTAATTTACAGTAAAATACCTACCTAACTAGGAACTAATTTCTTTTAAGAGTTTCTGAACTGGAAAATGAGCTCGCCCGCTTACTACTTCAAATTTCCCTTTGTAGAACTGATCAAGCGGAAGGATGAGTATTATCTGAAATGTAGATCTGGAAAAAGGACATTAAGAATAATGGCATTTCTTCACGGTATTCATTTTGAAATTTGAATGGAACTGGAGTGTGCAGATAGAAGATGTCTTCACTTATAGCGTTGTTTTCTTCAGTGGGGTCATCAGAAGGTCAGATGTTGGGCCACCTTGGGCCATTTAGAAAAATGGAAGCCTTCTCATCTACTTTTAGGCCTTCTTTTACTGTGTTTGGCTTTCATTTTCCCTTGGCAATTATCCCTGAGTGCTAATTTTGTGAGTTTGAAGGCCTTTAAAATGAAAAAAAAAAAACCCTCTGTACTTGAAATGATTGATTAATCCCCAGAGATGGGTAAGGGAAAATAAGGAGAAAAGTGAGTGAGACACAGCCACTAAGTCATCATGATTATTAGAACTATGTATTTATCTTGAAGGATTTTTAGAGAAAGTTAATGTCAGCAAAATTGCCTACTGATTCAAAATATGTTCAGTATAACAATTTAACTTTAAATATAAAATACTATTTGCTCTATTAGAGATCAGGTGATCCTTTGATCGATAGAAACCTGTTCTTACCCTTCTCTCTTTTTTATTCTTTAGTCTCCTGATCTCTTGGGACCTTCTGCTACTCCATATGAATGAAGAAGTTATATCTCTGTATTCTAACAATGTAGGAATGGCTCATTAATATGAACCAAATTTTTGGCAAAGAATAGATGTCTGGGAGTTTTTCAATAGTGGAATCATCATTCGCTCTGAAAATGTTTCATCGCAGTGAGGTTTGTTCCAAGTAAATGTGTTTTGCTCTAACAGGAGAGTTTTCAATCCAAAATATTTAATCAGTAGCTTATTGTCTTTTGGGGAGTGTGTGTGTTTTGTGTGTTGTATGTGTGTTAGTGGTAGCAGTTAACTAGCTTCTGTCTTTATTGTGGCTTATGATTGATTCTCAATACAATTAGGATTAGGGTTAGTAAATGATGCTTAAAGTGACAGACCCAAGGTTAATTATAGAACGATAGAATGTTAGCTTTTGAAACAAACTCTAACGCTGATCTAGAGCGAAACCCTTCATTTTATAAATGAAGAAACTAAGGCCAAGTAAGGTAAAAGTGACTTATCCAAGGTCACAAGGCTAGTAAGCCAGAGAGCTGGAATGAGAATTCAGGTCTTATGATTCCCAGCCTAGTGCTTTTTGAAATATATCCTAGTGATATATGCTGGTAGATAAAGCAAAATTCAATGATTAGAAGTTCCATTAAGGGGTGGACTGAGTACCAAGCTAGAAATTGAGCTTATAGTTTGGCAAATGGATGGAGTTGGGGAAAATTTCCTGGAGAATGTGAGTCTATGAGGAAGAACATAGTTTTGGATGAAAAGAGGAAAATACATTGGGTCTAGGCCAGGGGTGGGGAACCTGGGGCCCTGAGGCCACATGTGGCCCTCTAGGTCCTCAAGTGCGGCCCTTTGACTGAATCCAGTGAAGGTGTGAATCCAAACTAGATTCAGTGAAAGGGCTGCACTTGAGGACCTAGAGGGCCACATGTAGCCTAGAGGCCCGAAGATTCCCCACCCCTGGTCTAGGCCAAAGGGTACAGGAGTAGAGAAAGGAAGATTTTACTAAAAACTCCATGAAGGCAGAGATTATATCTTATCTACCTCCAGGGCCTACCATGGCCCTAGATGGTCTGCACAAAACATTTGCTTACCAAATGTTAAATCTCCTCAGTCGGGGTCAAAGACTGATGTAGAGCAAGAGACTGGAGCAGACAAATGACAGAGCAGATAGTTGGTGGAGAGCTTCAATGAAATGCAGTCTTGATCCCCAAACATACATGCCCCCAATATAGGCCACACTACTAAAATGAGATCCATTTGAAGGGGAAAAATATTGAAAAAAATAAAAATTATATACAACACTCAGGTTTTATACAAACCAGATTTTGGGTGAAGGAAAAGTAGAGCTTGTATTTGGATCAATACTTTCAATCAATGTAAATGTAAATTCTCAGTGAAAGAGGTATTCTGCTTTTGGTAGCATGAGTTTTCCTTTTAATTGTCATGAGAATTGCTCCAATTCTTTTTCCAGTTGGCTCTCCCCAACACAAAGTAAAGGAAAGACTTGGTAATTATCTGGTTAAATTGATCAATGTCAAGCTCTAGTCTAGATAATGCAAGCCCCAGTGTGGCTTTGCTCCAGAGTGGATTATCCAGTTGGCCTGGTGATGCTACTTAAATTAATTGGATAATGGCCAAGTCTCCCTTTCACAAACTCCAGGCCTCACGTCACACTTCCTCTGCGAACTCAGCTTGAGAAAATGATTATTCCATTTGGGAGAAAGGAAAGCAACCTCATCTCAAAATGGAAACTTCAGAAGGGTCATGGGATTTAAAATTAGGAGGGGCATCAGAGATCATCTTGTTGAACCCTCTCATTTTAGAGAAGGAAAAACTGAGTCCTGGCAAGGGGAAGTGACTTCCTCAGGTCACTCGGGTAACGAGTGATAGAGCCTGGGTTTGAAATCAAATCTTCCCATTCTAATTCCAGCCTGATTGCTACTACATCATCAAAGTTTTCTACGTTGCTCCACCTGGTGGGTCTTTGTGAAATCAGAGTGAACCTAGCAAGATATATAATTCATTAGTAGCTGTATCATGGTGAAGCCAAGTACAAGAGCTGAACTTACTAAGCCACTTTCATCAAGAGACTTTGGAATTGATATGGGATTGGCTTTGGATTGAGTTTGCCAGATATTTATTTGTCCATACTTTATTACAAAACTTTCATTCATCTATAACCCATAGGCCAAGGCAACTCTGCATTCACAGGGATTTAGGCTCAATCTTGCAGGCTTATCAGTGATTAAATACTCTCATATGGCTTGTGTCTTGTACCCAACCAAATGCTTTCCCTCTGTCTCTTTTGGCACCTCCCAGTCTAGCTTCTTGCTAGAGTATTGGAGTTAGCTTAGCTGCTAGCAACCAAGATGACCAGGAAGCATTTTGAACACACGTTTTTTATTATAAAACAGATATGGTCATGAGTGGAAGTTGAATCTGAGTCCAGTATTAAGGAGCACATTCACATCAGTTGGGAAAGGCTAGTTAAGTATGCTCCAATAACTTGTCCCATGACAAATATAGGCTTAGCATTCCCATGTACTTGCTCTTCTACCCATCTCTTGTGTGGTTGCTGCTTTTGCAGCTGCCATCATTTCTGCTACATGTGCTCCTGCGGCTTCAAGACACTTAGGCTTCTATGTCTTAAAAATACTCTTTTCCATTCAGGTAGTCCTCTTCCCTTCTTCTTTCTTCCCAGTGACCCTTTATCTACAGCCACCCTTACTTGGGGGAATTTTCTGCTATATGTCTTTGGTCCACAGCAGTCTGGGAAAACAGTTCTACCAGAACCATGTCTACCGTGGCATATTCCACATGTATCTCCCATCTTTGTCCTCAAGCCTGTCAAAAAGGGATAGAAACCGGGAGAAACAAAGTTAAGGCTCCTTATGCCTGTGTGCTAACTCTTCTAACAAGGGAACATGGTAGTCTCTCAATTGGGGTTTGGCTCCCCAGCATGATTTCCATGGTTTAATAAGAGTTCTGCGGTTGTTTTTTGCCTCACATTTTTCTGGCTCTTCTTTGCAGAGAGAGGTGAATCAGACAATACCCTCTGGAGACTCTATGAAAGCCAATCAATTTTCAGTTTCAGTGCAGAGGAAAATTGAATTAATCTTTCTTTTTTGCTGATTGTGTTCTTTTAGAAAACTGGCAGCAAAGGATTCCTTTCTACCAAACTTGCTTTACATTCATATGGATTTCTCATGTGTTTGACAATTAGTCTTTCTGTGTACGTTTTGAAATAATGACCTTTTGAGAGATTCCAGAGCTCTAATGTTAGCTTTTTTATGCTACTGTGGATCTGAAACTCTATGCCTAGTGTGTGTAAGTTCAGTGGCTGCAGATTTGAAATTTGATTTTTTTTCTCCCTCAGTATAGCTGCATTAGCATTCAGCTATGAGGTTGTAAGATAATGGTATTAAAAGCAACCCTTCATTCTGTTGTCATGGAGGCGGCACAACCCTGTATCAGTACACTATGTGCCAGTAGTCTCTGTACAACCTTGTTTTTATCTGCCAATTTTTATTTAATTACAGGAGAAATTATTTTACGCTCTCTCTAAAGTTTGCTATTTATTTTGGGTCTTAGATGTTAAAATGTTAAAATTCATTGCTCATTGAGTATGAAAAACCTATCTTTCATAAAGCCCTTTTAAAAATCAAAACATTCTGTCACTCTCAGCTCTGAGACCGTGAAACAAGCATTGAAGTTAAATGTCTCCGTTTGTGACGGGAAAATGGCGTTTCAGTGAATCTTCATGAATAGATGTGTACGCCTGGGTATGTAACTGAGGAAAGAGAACATAAGAACTTTTTAGATTTTGTGAAATCTTACAATCACTGATGCCACAGGGTCAGTCATGCAGAACTTCCATTGACAGGGGAGATACACGTTTCCTGGTTGTAATTAATATTGGTTTCATATATTTACCCCGAATCTGACTGATAGGCATGATTCCAGACTTTTTCAGCAATGTCAAACAAAATTGACCAACTCAGTTTTAGGAACTTTCAAGGATCATGTATTATGATCCATGAACACCAAGTTTCTCAAAGGAAAGAATACAAATAATCTGCCAATAACTAAATCCACCACTAGTTGCCTAGAAAAATGTACCAGCCTCCCAGGCCCCCTATGAGTTGTGAATGTACATTTCTTTGTTGTTTGTATGTGTGCAGTAACATGTGGTGATGTCTGCCTGACTTGATGAGAGCTAATTGAATACAGGAAATGGATGTCTTTTTACTTTTTTTTTTTTTAAAATAGACATGTTTGAAGTTTCAACTTCAAAATCAAAAAGAGAGAAATCTTTTAAATAAGATAAGCAATATTTTCCTCTCCCTGGAAGTAACTGTAATTCTGATACTTGGAATTCTGTGTATTCTGAGGCTGATTTTTGAAACAAGAAATATTTTGGATTGTCAGTTATAATACAAAATCTCCTTGAAATCCTTTTTAAATATTTTGTACTGAATAGTCCTTATTCCTTACTGATTAATGAAAAAATAACATATATACACATACAATACATGCTATATGTGTGTGTGTGTGTAAATATATCTATATCTATCTACAGATCTATAGATAGCCTAGAAGTAACAAAGTAGAATTGTACTTTTGATGTGATTATAAATGTTTTAACCCATTCTTTGTCCGTTTAGCATGTCTTTGAATTTTCAATAATAATCTGTCTTTTTGTGATCACATCATACATCACTTAGCTTCTTTACAGTAGAAGACCCTTCAGCTTTGCAGAGCCTTTTGGCTGAGGGTGGGGAAGAGAGGGGCAGGAGAAAGCTGTGCACAGCCCTAGTCACACAGCCATGGAGTTACATGCATCAGTCAGCAAAAGCAGGCTTCAGCGTTATGGAGTGAAAATTAAAGAGTCGAACATCCTGGTATCTACTGTATTTGCCTGCTGCTAGACACTCAAGCATGGAGAACAGGATACACCTCTATGGATGGATAGCTTTTCTTATTAAAAAAACACAGTGGGAAGCACAGTAGGGGAACACACTAAAACAAGGCTTTGTAGTAATTTCCTTGCAAGAAATTTCCCAAGATAGCAACTTGAAAAGCTTTTAATCTTATGACTAGCTACAGAGTGCATTTTGCATTAGGTGGTATTTAAGAAGTCCATTAGATGGCTACAGATCTGCTAGAGTTTGTCTAAATTGTATTCTTTTTCTTTAATTTAATTTTTTTTCTTTAAAAACATTTGGAATTCCAATTCATAAAAATCAAGTCATATCTGTACCTTGGCCAAGAATTTTCTGAATAACTTGGTGATTTTTCCTTGGAATGAAAAAAAAATGACTCAGCAATGGCTGATAAAATGATGAACTTTTATGGCACTGTTTCCTTCACTGAATGTCTCACACATTTTACAGGTGAAGGATAAAGGTGGTTCTGTGTCCTTTCAGTTGTTCTAAGCAACACTAGGGAGTGAGAGCTTTTATTGTTGTTGTTTAGTAGGTTTTTCAGTCATGTCCAACTCTTTGTGACCCCATTTGGGGTTTTCTTGGCAAAGATACTAGAGTGGTTTGTCATTTCCTTCTGCAGTTCATTTTACAGATGAGGAAACTGAGGCAAAGAGGGTAAAATGACTTGCCAACGGTCCCATAGCTAATCAAGTGTCTGAGGCCAGATTTGAACTCAGGAAGATGAGTCTTCCTGACTTCAAGTCTGGTACTCTATCCCCTGTGCCACCTAGCTGCCCATTACAGTTTTAGTACAATCTTGTTGCACGGTAGTTTTTCCTAATGATATAAAAGAAACATTTCAAATAATTGTCAGAAATGCTTGTTCACCCCTTCCCCCTCTTAGTGTTTTCTATGCCATTTTGGAGTCTTACCTTCTGGGCCAACTTTGATTTTTTTTATCACCAATTTTTGATAATCAGCTTCTGTCTGTGGTTTATATCTTCAATGAAAAGTGATCTTTCAATGAAAGGTGATCTTTAAAAAGAAAAGACAAATTCTGATCTGAAAGCATCAGAAAAAGGTTTTGTGAATTGTAACCACTTGGTGGAACACAGTTTAGTGCTCCACTGAGATTTGATATTCTGAAAGTACAGCTCCAATAATGTGGTCAATGTTTTCTAATAGAATGAAGCCATTAATGTACTTTGCACATTTTGACCAAAGTGGAGGTTTTGATTACACTTGACTCAGAGTGGAAACTAAGACAGTTTTGGCCTGCGTTCACCACAAACACTGGCAGGGAGTAGAGAAAAATGTCTAATTTGACATTAAAGTAATGGAGTTGTTCTTAACACTTGGAGATTTGCTTAAGAGGCAGTTCTGACATCATTGATAGAATCAGGGAATTTCATGTGATATCATACTTTGTGTCAACTTACAAAATAGAACTTTGAAAAGTCAGATTCAAGCAACACCTTCTGCTCTTGCCTTTGGATTGGAGTTCAGTAGTTTATAATGTCAGATGTGGTAGGTAGGACACTTTGTAGTAGCAACGATGCTTTCCTAAGCGGCCGTAACTTGTTTTTCTTTAGCTTTATTTTTCTGTAGCTTACATCAATGGGGACATAAAATTGAAGTTTCCCTTCTCGATAGTCCCTTAGAACAAAAGTCATATGGAGAAAGAATATAAAAAGTCTTCACCTAGTCTAGGGTTCTTCTCCTTATTAGTGTCATGGAATCCTTTGGCAGTCTGGTGAATCCTATGGACCCCTACTCAGAATATTTATTCATAGTGGAAAGAAATGCTAAATTTCATTTACAAGTTAGTGAAAATCAAGATGTTGGGTTTTTTTCCCTCATCCAAGCTCACAGATCCTCTGAAATCTAGCTCCAGGCTTCTTGGAGATTTGTGGACCTCAGGTTAAAAATCCCTGTCTTAGTGGCTTACTAATGTAAATATGATCTATAGGATTTCATACCTTGGCTTGTAAAAAGATCCATGCATTATGTTGTAGTGAGGGCATTTTGGTAGTTAGGAAATGGAGATCAAAAAAGAGAAAATCGCATTAAGCATTGGCCTTCCATTTTTATCTTCATTTATCATTAAGTCTTGTTAAAATGTGATCCTCCTAATTTGAATCCAGTTACTTTCCTTTGGAGTAAACTGGTTCAACTTGATGTAATAGCTTGGATCTTTTTTTTAGTGTATTTGATCATTTTCCTAACTAACCTAATCTGCAATCTTAATTTAATGTCTGCAAAAGAGTGTCAGAGGTGGCAGGGTTATATGTCTGAACTTCAGACTGGTTTTTATCTATTTGATGTTGCTTTAGCTGTCTGAAATTGCAGAAGAAAAGCCTTCTTCTTTTGAGGGATGTGTCTCAGTGGCAGGAATAGAAACCATTTCTCTTAGCTTGGAGAATAAGAGCTTAGAATTCCAAAATAAATTATGCTTTCATGGTATTTAAAAGTGAATTGCCTATTTTAATGAACACACAATGATAAGCCCCATTTGAAAATATATATCTTTCTACGAGGAAAATAGAAAAAGCCTTTTGAGTGATCTGTCCGGATCCCTCTCAACTTGCTAAGTAGAATCAGGGAAAGGGCTGTTGCAATATTTGGTGATAGAATCGTATAATATATTAAAACTTACTCTTTTTTCTTATTTCTTACACCATGAGTTCACAGTTCATCTAAACATCAGTAGTTAATGAGACCTAGGCTGTTTTGCCAGTAGCCATTGTTGCTCATGCTGTAGAAACTCATTTAATTTGCATGAGAATGAAACAATCTGATGTTTATAATATACTATGAGCACTGATTTTTGTGAATCTTTAAAAAAAACATCCAAAAATAAGTCTTTGAAATGAATTTTTTTTGACTCAATTGAGAGGCGCTTTTTCATACATTTCTGAAGTATCTATCAAGGGAAAGTACGATTCAACTTTCATTATGTGAATATGTTAGAAAATGGCCAGTTAGCATTTTATTTTATATTCTTTAAAAAAAAATCCTTCAGGGAAACAGTTAATCTATTTTAAACTAAAGCTTTACTTTTGTAATCTATCCAGTGCTTCGAGTTGTGTCATTGATCTATGATTTATGGGATTTAAACTACCTCGTGGCTGTAACACTGGTTTCTATCCAAGGTGCTGAGTTGAATACTAATTACAAGATCAGATTTATGCTGTTGGGCTAAGCAGCCAAAGGAGTTCTCCATGAAGGACTCCCTTCTCCAACGCTGACACAGTGGAACCCTAGGGAGGTATTTGTAAAGGAAAAAAAAATGAGGGGCAGATAAATGGTAACGAAGAAAATTTCTTAAGCTGTATTTTGTACGTCTGTTGAATGAATGTCTTCCAATCACACACAGCCAGTCATGAATGGAGGTGTGTTTATTTATGTAGATGGAAGACACTCTGTATATTGTCCAGTTTATTTTATTACCCCTATATGTGCTTATCCATGTGTGTGAATACAGTGTAAACAATCAAATCAATATTTGTGGATTCATTCTAAACCTTAGTTAGATTAACAGCTAAAATCAAAGGGTATAATGGAAAGAGCACCAGACTAGGAGTGAGGAAATCTGTGTTCTTGGCCCATTTTGGCTGCTAATTAGTTACTGTGACCTCGGGCAAGTCACTTCACCTCTCAGCCTCAGCTTCCTCTTCTCTAAATTGAAATGGTTAGTCCCTTCTGGCCTTAATATTCTCTGATTCTATGGTACAAGCTTTTCTTTAAGAATAGATCCAAATGGCTAAAGCAGCCTTCTATTTGGTCCTCAGATATCAAGTTGCTTTATTGGAAGGAAGGGAGAGATTTTTCAAGAGCTTAGGAAAGGCAGCTCCTTCTATCTATGGGTACCGAGTGCCAGCACATTTTAATTGTATGGTTGAAAACTGACAGTCATATTTTTGTACACAACACAAAATCTTATCTCCTTGCACATGGAAAAGCCAGCAGGACACACCTAGAAAAGGCAAAGGGGGTCATCATTAGAGGCTGAGCACTGGCAGTTGAGATCTGACAGCACAGCCATTTTTGTTGTTCAGTTGTGTCTGACTCTTTGTGACTCCATTTGGGATTTTCTTGGCAAAGATACTGGAGTGGTTTTGCTACCTCCTTCTCTAGCTCATTTTACTGATGAGGAACTAATGAGGCAGGCAGGGTTAAGTGACTGGTCCAGCATCACACAGCTAGTAAGTGTCTGAGGTCAGATTTGAACTGAGGAAAATGAGTCTTTCTGACTTTAGGCCTGGTGTTCTACCCCTGCAGTGCCACCTGGCTGCCCATAGATGCCATAGATGAATGAAAAATAAGAAGGCCACCCTTTGGAATCTAGCTTAAAACTAAAGGCAGGTGTTTATAAATCTGAGTATGGTTTGATTTCCAAAAGATTCTCAACTTCTCTTTTCTCCATGTCAGCAGAGAGCACATGTGCCAGTTGGTGCTTCTTTGCCCTTAATCTACCTCAAATTATTATTATCTTTCTGTTTGCTGGCTTATCACTCAGTCCAAGACTACCTACTAGCTTATAGCATAATAAAAGCATTCTAGGTATATGTGTCACTTAACACAGTTTAATCAATCTTGTAGCAGTGGGCCTTGATTGTTGGGACAGCTGAATTGAACCAGTCATTTGTGTTAGGGTCTGTTCATTTTGCGCACATACATGGCCTAACTATCAAATTAAATCTCTAAAATGCAAGCCAAAAAAACATCCAGGCCCAGTATACAAACCATGAATTCCAAATCCAACAGTACACTTTATAGCTAGCTAGAATGTTGGAGTGTTATTATTAAAATGAAGCCTTTTGAATTAGGGAACAATCTTTATTCATTGCCAAGTTTCCACATTACTTAATGGTCTGTATTCTCAAACCCCAAACATCTGATGACAAATGTGCAGTTTATCACTAGGCCCGTTTGTTACATTTCTAGATGGCTAGACCTGACCAAAGCGGATATTTCTCTGGCAGAGCCTTTAAGAATCCAGGGCCACCTCCACAGTCTTATGGGGCATTGGAGAGGATTTAAGTTGAGGACATTCAAGGAAATTCTTTGTAAAGATGGATTTTCTTTAATACACTCTAGCTGTGTCTCCATGTGCAAAATAAGAGAAATGAGGTAGCTTTGGCCTCCTTTTCCATTCCAAAGTCTCTCAGCGGCAGCAGAGGTGATAGTATCATAGCTTCACACCAGACAAGTGATTCAGATTTTCCAGATGCTTACCTCTGCTTTCCTTGGGTAAATAAAGCAAGAGGAACAGGCTAATTGGGCTAAATATAAATGCTTTTTACCTATTTAGCAGGTAATAGTGGGAGAAGGAATAAATAATGAACATTCTTTGATAATGGAAAGTTGTATGTTATCTAAGTACTACTGTGGCTTTATTATGGTTCTGGTTCATTCCCACTACATTGTTTCTCTTTCTATCCTTTGAGGAATATAAGATCTTATCAATGTGAGTACTCTGTCAATAGAGATCACAACCCATCCATGGCTTCTCATCCTGTGAGATTCCTGTCATCATTCTTCCATAGATACTCTACTTCCTTCCCACTTGTCAGAGGCCTTTCCTCTAGGACCTTTTCCATTTTGACAGTAGCGGTAAAGCACATAAGCCCGCTGTCTGTTATCTCTTGCTCTTGCCACGTGACCGGCCCATCTTTTTTTCTGGTAGTACATTCCCTCAGTGTTATCCCTTATGCTACTTCTTGAGCATAGGCCACCATTGGCGATATGTGACTGCCTACTTGGGCCTGTTATACGTCTCCCAATTGCTCTTTGGGTTATCTCCAACTTGAATTTTTTGGAGAGTGTGGTGTTACAAGATTTGTAATCAGAAGTCATTGCCAGAACATTTGTTTTAATAAGGAGACCTTCACAACAGGGAGCAGGTTGGGATCATTAAATGAAATCCCAAATTTCACAAATCAAATCCAGGTCATCCACATTCTCCCATTTAATTCTGGGTCGCATTCATTGTCTATCTGTAGTACCTATCCCAAATATGTGTACTTATATACTAAATCAATGGACTGGTCATTTAACTGTATGTCCTAATCTACACAATAGGTATTGTTTATCCATTCAGTTTTTCCTATATAGTTTAGTGTACTAATCTCTTTTGAATAATCATAGATTTCCCTGGGGGATGCCCTGTAGTGCTCTGAAGCTTGATGCAGTCAGTACAATGTCATCCTTAGACAAGTGCCTTTAAAGGAAGTCACCATCTTTAGGGAATCCGTCTTCCATTTGGATGTCATGTAAGACTACCTCTGTGATGGTAATAATCACCTTTGATGAGCCTCCTTTGGCATTAATAATCAGTCATCAAACATATCAGGGAATCTTTATGATCTTAAACAGACGTGAGAGTTACCTTGTTGGGGAATATCCTTTTTTTATTTCTTTTTCTTTTTTTTTTTTGGTGAGGCATTTGGGGTTAAGTGACTTGCCCAGAGTCATGCAGCTAGTGAGTGTCATATGTGTCTGAGGCCAGATTTGAACTCAGGTCCTCCTGACTCCAGAGCTGTTGCTCTATCCATTGTGCCACCTAGCTGCCCTGGAAATATCTTTAAAAACTATGTTTTGCTCTATGAAGTCCTATGCTTCTTTATAATGGATTAACAGTAGATAGTAGGATCTTATATTCTCTGTACTTCCTAGTCACCTTTTCCCCTAATACATGTCAAGATTACTAGAGATTATTTGCCAGCCTCAAACAATATTACTTTTCTTCTAATGTAAAGCCACTGATCTTAGACATATCTCAGGTGTTCAGTTTGTAAGAAAGAGAACTTCTTTAAAGTGAAAGTAGCTCATGAAAACCAATTGCAGAATTGTAAGAATATAAATGATTTATACTTGGCCCACAAGGCTCAAGTGATCTATACTAGACTTCAGGATCTGTACTATTTGCTTTCAGGAAATTGCAAAGCTCATTTAATGGCCCAAACTTCATGTAGAAATTAAAGACTCATTAAAAAAAATCCATTGTTCTGCTGTTGTTATTACTGTATGGCTATAAGACATGGAATGCAACAGTCTTAGAAGAATTGAAAATGATTATCACATAGGGCAATGGAGAGACACATGGTATATATGTACACGTCATCAAGGGAATAGTCAATAATCAAGATGGAATAGTCACATATTGAGAGTGAATATCCGGAGGTCTCTACTGACACCCTCATGTTATCAGAAGAAACTGAGAAAGGCCCCCAGAATTTAGAGTGGACCCTGGGTTGAGCTTATGGACAAGAATCACACAGGTTAGTCAGGCATGGATGAGTTGTGATTTGTATCATTGGAAGAAATGTTCAGATTGATGGGGTCACAGATGCATTTGAGTTGTTTTTTTTTTTTTTTTAGACAATTGGGGTTAAGTGACTTGCCCAGGGTCACACAGCTAGTAAGTGTCAAGTGTTTGGTCTGAGGCCAGATTTGAACTCAGGTCCTCCTGACTTCAGGGCCGGTGCTCTATCCACTGCACCACTAAGCTGCCCCCACAGATGCATTTGAATATTTGAGAGAGATCTATTCTATACTAATTGTGAGAATTGGCAATGATGAACCATATGTCTTGGTTCCTTTTACTGGCTGTATATAGATACAGTGCTGGTAGAGCTGATTTCTTGACATTTGTAAGGTATGATCAAAAGTGTTTTGAGGACCAAGAATTCTGTTGTGATGTTCAGAATTGTTTTTGATTGAAACGGCCTTGGAAGCTTTCTGCCTCAAAGTGATAAGTGGGGCAGTCATTCCCAGCCTCTGGGTTGGAGTTATTGCAAGAGAGCCATGGATCTTTATGCAAAACCATAAATATTTTCTAGAAAAAGAATAATGTCTTATACCATCTATATTACTATTCTTGACATGTAGGTAGCAGGCAGAGACTATTGTCTTTTTAATTAAAAATTTTTTCAATTAATATTTACTCTCTCTCTCTCTCTCTCTCTCTCTCTCTCTCTCTCACTTCTCCCCACAAGAAAAAAAGGAAAAACAAAATACCTGCAACAAATATGTGCAGCCAAGCAAAAACAGATTCCTACATTGGCCATATCCCAAACCGTGTCTCACTCTGCATATCTAATCCATCACTTCTTTATTAGGAAGTAAGAAGCATTCTAAATCCAGGTTGACAAATTATGGCCCTTGGTCCAAATGTGGCCTGCCTCCTGCTTTTGTATGGCTTGAGAGATAAGAATGTTTTTTTTGTATTTAAAAATTTAAAGTTCATTTTTATCATGTGAGTCATACAAAAGCAGGTTGCAAGTGACATTTGGACTGAGGGCTGTATTTTGCTGACCCCTGTTCTAAAGTGCTGATCCTCTGGAATCATGGTTGAACATTATGTTGATCAGAGGTCTTCAATCTTTCATAATAGTTCATTTTAACAATGTTGGTATAGTAAAAAATGTTTTCCTGCTGCTTACCTCCTTCTTTTAATGTTTTTCCTTCTGCTTGTATTTGTATTTAAAGGTTTCTGCCCATCTCCAGTCTTTGTTAAGGAATACTTGAAAGTCCACTATTTTATTAAAGGTTCATTTTCTCTCTTGTAGGATTATATTCAGGTTTTCTGGGTAGGTTATTTTGTTTATTAGCCTATAACTTTTGCCTTTTGCAATTTATTTTATAATTTTGGCTCCTTTTGAGTGGTAGCTGCTAAAACTTGTGTGATCTTGACTGTGGTTCCTCAGTACTTGTACTCTTTCTGAGTGCTTGCATTTTTTTTTTCTTTCACCTGGAAGCTCTAGATTATGACTATGACATTCCTGGGAATTTTCATTTTGGGTTTCTTTTAAGGAGTTGACTGGCAGATTCTCTTTCTTTCCACTTTGCCCTCTGATGCTGAGAAATTCAGGGAGTTTTCTTTTATGATTTCTTGAAATATGTCTAGGCTTTTTTTTGGTCCTGGTTTTCAGCCAGTTCAAATTATTTCTTCTTAATCTGTTTTCCAGGTCAGTTGTTTGTAAGATATCTTAGACTTTCTTCTATTTTTTCAATCTTTTGATTTCAATCTTTTAATATTCCTTGCTGTTGCATGTCATTGTTAACTTCTGTTTGATTCACTGTAATTTTCAGGGAGCCTGTTACTTAGGTGATGTTTCATACCTCTTAAACTAAGCTGTTCTTCCAAGACTCTCCTCCATAACTCATTTCTTTTCCAATTCTTTCCTTTATCCCTTTTGTTTTATTAATATTATTTTAACTGTCACATGATTTCTTTTACCAATTTTAATTGGTCTTATGGACAAGCTATATGTATGTGTATGTGTGTACATACGTACATACATACATATATACATTTTGCTTGTAGATATTTTGAAGTTATTTTCCTCTTTTGGGTTTGTGGCTTGGGAATCCTTGGCCTCATAATAGCTCTTTATTTGTCTCTTTTTTCATTTAATGATTCTTCCAGTAATCTTCTCTGGGCAACCCAGCCTTGTTGGTCTAGTTGTGAGCTCTGAGGGCTGAGTTTGGAATTCTGGCCCCTCTAGGATTACCCTGGCATTGCTTTCCTGGGTAGAGGATTAGTCTCTAATTTGCTCTGGATGACTTTGTGCTTTGGGCTCTGGACACTGAGATCCTGACCCTGTGGGAGACCCCATATTGTTGGCCTGGGTAGGAGGCTGAGTATAAGATCAGCTCTGGGAATATCTGCATTAGTGTCCCTTGGAGCTCTGGACATAGAGTCTGTGATCCTGCACTACCCCTGTTCTACAGATCTTGCCCTAATCACTTGCATGTATGTAGAATTTTTTAATCTTTCACTGGGAACATCTCACAGTAGTTTTTCTTTTGATTTTTCTTAGACTGTTGTTGAAGTATGCTGTGGGGGAACTTGTGCTATATTGCTTCCTCCTCCACTCTCTTGGCCGTTCTCAAGTAGAGGGGATTGTAATTAAGAAAATACAAATACATTTTAAAATATTATTGAATTCATAGTATATATTTTCAGAATCATAGATAATAGTATAACTATTATCACATGGAGTTCAAGACATTTTTAACATTAAAAAGGCATCTTCTTCAAATAAAGGAAAATATAAACCCAACATAACTTTAAATATGAATGGATTAAACAATCCAATAAAACAAAGCAAAATAACCCCCACAATCTTTTGCTAACAAGGAAACATCTGAAAAGCAAAGACATACAAAGAATCAAAATGAGAGGCTAGAACAAAATTTATTATGCATCATATGTAACCAAAAAAATAGAAGAGTTGCAATCATCCTATCAGATAAGGCAAAAATGAAATCACGATGTAAATGGAAGCAAATTACCTTATACTGAATGGAACCCTAGACAAGAAACCAATATCAGCATTTAAATTCATAAGGGAAAATTTAACTCAATTGCCAAAAGACACAGATAATAACATAATCATAGTAGTAAACATTAATGTTCAAGAAATAGTAAACATCTTTTACAGACCATAATGCAATAAAAATAATAATTTAGAGAGCACAGTCAAAAGACACAGACCTTAATGGAGATAATAATCAAATCCTAAATCATGAGCAGGCCAAATAACAAACATAGAAAAAATAACTATGTAAAAGACAGTGATGATAAAATAGCTTACCAAAATTTCTGGGATGCAGCTAAAACAATCCTCAGGAAAAAGATTGAATTCCCTAAAGCACACATTAACAGAACAGAAAAGGACAAGATTAATGAACTAAATATACATTAAAAAATTAGAAGCAACAAATAAACAAACCCAAAATAAGCGCAGAGGAGATAGTGAAATTTAGAGGAGAAATAGATAAATTGGAACCAAAAAAAAAGTTTTGATTCAGAGCTGCTGCTGCTGGGCATATGCCACCCCAGTGAAATTATTGATAAAAGAAAGGTTTCATACATACCAAAATATTTATAGTGGCCTTTTTATGGTAGCAAAAAACTATAAAGGAGATGTCCACTGGTTGGATAATGACTAAACAAATTGTGGTACACGAATGTAATGGAATATTTTTGTGATGTAAGAGATGAAGAATATGATGACTACAGAGAAGCAAAGAAAAATTACATGAACATCTGATTCAAAGTGAAGTAAGCAGAGCAGGAAAAATATTTTTTTTGTTCAGTTGTTTCAGAGTTTTTCTGACCCCATTTGGGGTTTTATTGGCAAAGATACTAGAACAGTTTGCCATTTCCTTCTATAGCCCATTTTATAGATGAGGAAACTGAGGCAAATAGGGTGAAGTGACTTGCCCAGGGTCATACAGCTAGTAAGTGTCTGAGGCCACATTTGAACTCAGGAAGATGAGTCTTTCTGACTCCAGGCCCAGCATTCTATACACTGCAGCGCCACCTAGCTGCCCCAGGAAAACATTATACACAATGACTAAAACAATGTAAATGGAGAGAACAAGGACCATAAAGCAATCAAAACTGAATGTTGTGAAATGACAAAGACATATAGGAAAAGATGCCTTCCCTCCACTCCTTTGCAGAGGTATGAAGGGATTGGTCTCCATGGATATGGAATATTGTATATAATGTCATATTTTTAGATGTATTGATAGGTTTTTGCTAAATTATTTTTTTCTTTTCCTCATTTAAATCAATTGTTGTAAGGTATGACTCTCTAGGAAGAGGTAGGCTAAGGATATAGGGGATAATTTACATAATGTAAAAACAAAAGATATCAATAAGTATCTATTGAAAAAATAGCAAAAAAGTGGCCCTCATAGTTAGAAGGTTGAGAAGTTCTGACACAAAGTTAATGGTTACCCTAAAGGTATACTCTGTGATTCCCTTTTAAACTCTCTGAGCTGTGTGCTTTGGTGTGAGTCTCTTTGTGAAAAAACTCTTTGAAAAATAGGTTTTAAAATGTCCCATCCATGAACTGCAAGGCTTTTGAAATAAAGTACAGATGATTTCTCCCTCACAGATCTAAAGACCCATGACCACATAATTAACCAATGTGGTATAAATTTGGTACCCATTCTGAATTATGATAATGCCTCATTTATCCAGCATAATAGGAGGATTAATGGTGAATGATTTGTCCTTATAACTGAATCATATTCCCCTAAGCATCAAAACTTTAAATGATGTGTGTGTCTCTCTGCTTCAACTGTGTTTCTTGTAAACAATATATTGTAGCATTCTGGTTTTTGATCCACTCTGCTATCTGCTTCCGTTTTATAGGAGAGTTCATCCCATTCACATTCAAAGTTAAGATTATTAACTGTGTATTTCCATCTATCTTATTTTTCCTCCTGTCTGTCTTCTCGCTCCTTTCACCCTTTCCCTCCTCACCAGTGTTTTGCTTCTATCTACCACCTCCCCTAATCTGTCCTCCTTTCTGTCAGTCCACCCCCCCCTTTTAATTAATTTCCTCCCCTCCTACTTTCCTGTTGGGTAAGATAGATTTCTATATTCAACTAATTGTGTTTATTATTCCCTCTTTGAACTGATACTGAAGAGAGTAAGATTAAAGTGATACCAATCACCCATCCTCCCATCTTTCCTTCCATTATAAGAGATTTCTCTGTGAAATAATTTACCCATTCTACCTCTCCATTCCTTCTGTACCCAGTGTACTCCTATTTCTCATCCTTTAATTGTTTTTTATGTCATTCCTTCAAATTCACCTTATACTCATACCCTCTATCTATGTATATATCCTTTCTAGCTATACTATTAGTGGTCCAGTTTTTAAGAATTATAATATCATCTTCCCATGTAGGGATGTAAACAGTTCAGTCCTCTCCTGAGTTTGTATCTTGATATTCTCTGTCACCATAATAACCTTCTATGATCAGATTTTTTTTGTTGTTGTTGTTTTTTTGCTCATCTTTTTTGGCCTTTTTCCTTTCTTTTAAATTTGATCTCTGCTCCTGGGGTGGAAGGGGCACTGTCTCAGGCTTCATGTGCCAGGGGCTACAGGCCCTGGTTGTTTATCTGGTGCTGTACTGATGTTGCCCTGAGGCCCATGGGGCACCCTCATGTCTGGTGCTGCACTGAGGGAGGGTAGCTGGTGCTGCTGGAGGCCATAGGGGTCTGACAGCTTACCTGGTGCTGAGCCAGAGTCCTGGTACTGGTGTCTGGGGTGTGCTGAGGCTGGTGTGGTGTTTCTGCCATTCCTCAGGGATACACTGAAGCATGTGGCAGTTTGACCCATGGAGGTTACCTGTTTGCCAAGGGCTATACTGAAGCATGCAGCAGTTCTCAGAGCTGGAGTCTGCTTGGTCCCTTGGCTATGCTGAGGCATGAGGAGGGTCCTGGTTTTGGCATTTGATTGCTCCAGCACAGTGGGGCTCAGGATCTACCACTGGTTTGCTGAGGTGGGGCTTGCTACTGGCTTGCTGGGATGCTTCCTGTCCTGGACCGCACTCCCCTTTTACCGAGACAGACCTTTCCTGTTGATCTTCCAAGTTTCTTGTGCTCAAAGATTGTTTACCTTATATTTTTGCTGGTTCTACTGTTCTAGGATTTGTTTTGGGGTGCTATTTTATGGTTATTTGGAGGTAAAAATGGGAGAGTTAGAGCGATTTACTACTTATTACACCATCTTGGCTCCCTGAAGTCCTCTCACTAACATTAATTATATACATATTATTCAGTCAACTAGCTTTGACTGAGAAGGTGACTGTACTCCTGTCCTATCCTGTGATAGAGCGCTAGACATGGAGTCAGAAAAGATTGCAGTACAGATTTTGCTTCTGTCACTTAGCCATGTATATGACTTAGGGCAAATTATTTATCCTCTGGGAGCCTCAGTTTTCTTATCTGTAAAATAGGAATAATAATACTTGTAGATAGAACCTCATAGGGTTGCAGTGAAGCTCCAGTGAAATGATCCATGAAAAGCACTATAGAAATGACACCTTTCTCCCCACCTCCAATCCTTTGAAGCTTTTTCACTTGCTTCTGGGTTTATAGTTTTGTGGAAGATGATTGAGGTTACCTGAAGTTTGATCACTGAATATGACTGGAAATCTATTGGAATGACAGGAGCATTAAGCAAATCACCACATATTTAGTAATTGCTTACTATATGCCAGGCACTGTGGTACAAAGAAAGGGAAAAACACAAAACCAAGTCATCAGAGAAATACTTCTTTCCCTAAAGCTTCTCTCAGTTATGGCATATAGGTGACACTGAGTTCTCAAAGGCTATGCTAGCTATGTGCAAGCTGTGGAAGGTCTGACCACACTGGAAAGGCTTTACATATTGGCCTGGTGATGGACTTGCTTTGAAAGGCTCATCACTAAGCTGACTACAGGGTGAAGATTAATTTTTTTGTCCACGGAAATATTTATTAAAATTAAATTTTATAAACCATGCATACCCTTTGACCTAATAATACCACTACTAGGTCGGTATCCTAAAAAAGAGAAAAAAACAAAAAGGAAAAGGACCTATATATATACAAAGATATTTATAGCAACTTATTTCTTTTTTTTTCTTTTTTAGGCAATCAGGGTTAAGTGATTTGCCCAGGGTCATACAGCTAGCAAGTGTCAAGTGTTTGGTCTGAGGCCAGATTTGAACTCAGGTCCTCCTGACTGCAGGGCCGGTGCTCTATCCACTGTGCCACCTAGCTGCCCCTAGCAACTTATTTCTGTGGGCAAAGAATTAGAAATTGAGGCTATGCCCATGAATTGGGGAATGGCTGAACAAGCTGTGGTATGTGATTATGATGGAATGTTCTTGTACTATAAGAAATGATGAGCAGGATGCTCTCAGAAAAACCTGAAAAGACTTGTATGGGCTAAGGCAAATTGAAATATACTGTGTACAAAGTAACAACAATATAGTAAGATGATCACCTGTGAATGACTTTGCTATTCTCAGCAATACAACAATCCAAGACAACTCTGAAGGACTTAGGATGAAAAATGCTATCCATCCTGAGGAAGAACTGTTGGTGTCTGAATATAGAGTGAAGCATACTTTTTTTTTTTACTTTCTTTATTTTCCTTGAGTTTGTTTGTTTTTTGGTCTATGTTTTCTTTCACAACATGACTATTATGGATATGTTTTGTGTGACTAACCATGTATAACCTATATCGAATTGCTTGCCTTCTCAATGAGGGGTGGGGTGGGGAGGGAGGAAGGGAGAGAATTTGAAACTCAAAGTTTTAAAACTAATGTTAAAAATTGTTTTTACATGCAACTGGGGAAAAATAAAATAACAAAAATTAAATTAAAATTTTTAAAATTAACTAAAATCTGGTTTTTCTCCCTTTCACTTCCCTTCTCTCCCCATACCCCTATTGAAAAAAGAAAAACAAAACCCTTCTAATATGTATCTATATACACATCCTATATATATATATATACCTATATATACACATATACAAGTATACATATATATTCAAGCAAAACAAATATGTATATGTATATATATACATATATATATATATATTCAAGCAAAACAAATTAGAGCATTGATCATTTAAAAATATTTCAGTCTGCTTTCTGAATCCATTACCTCTCTTTCAGGAGATGGGTAGCATGTTTCACAGCATATTTCATCATGGGTCCACTGGAATCATGATTGGTACTTGCATTGATGAGCATTCTTAAGTTTTCAAAGTGTTTTTTTTTTAACAGTATCATTGTTATCGTATGAACTGTTTTCCTGGCTCTGCTCACTTTACTTTGCATCAGTTCATACAAATCTTCCCAAGTTTCTCTGAAACCTTCTTTTTCATAATTTATTATTACACATTAGTATTCTATCACATTCATATATCCTAATTTGGTCAGTCTTTCCCCAAAAGATAGGCACTCCCCTCAGTTTCTAACTTTTTTGCCAC
This sequence comes from Vombatus ursinus, assembly GCF_900497805.2. Lineage (NCBI taxonomy): Eukaryota > Metazoa > Chordata > Mammalia > Diprotodontia > Vombatidae > Vombatus > Vombatus ursinus. Next base: position 4,814,296 of record NW_020944469.1, on the reverse strand, counting down.
TTCACAAAGAACTGCTATACATATTTTTGCATACATGAGTCCTTTCGCTCTTTCTTTGATCTCTGGGATATAGATTTAATAGCGGCATTGCTGGGTAAATGAATTCTGCACAGTTTATTAACACTTTGGGCATAGTTCCAGAAAGTTAGTTCATTCATAGTTCATTGCTTTCCAGAATGACTGAACCACCACTTCACCGATCCATTAACAATGTATTAATTTACCTGCTTTCCCTTTGTACCTTTAGTGTGTTGTTTTCCTTTTTCGTCATTTTTGCCAGACGGATGAGAATGAGGGAAAATCTCATAGTTGCTTTAATGTTCATTTCTCTAGTTATTAGCGATGTGGAGCATTGTGTCATATGGCTATTAATAGTTTGAGTTCTTGGTCTGAAAACCGCTTGTTAATATCCTTTGACCATTTATCAAGTGAAGTTTGTTGGTTTCCCAATTTTTAAACTTGCATATTCAGTTTATTAATCTTTTCTTTTTCTATTTTGTTAATGTATATTCTCAAGGATATAAATTTTCTTTTGAAACTGCTCAGCTGCATCTCAGAAATTTTAATATGTTGTCTCATCATCCTCATTGTCTTTCATAAAGTTTTTTTTTTATTGCTTTTAGGATTTATTCTTTGACCCGTTCATGATTTAGGATTTCATTATTAAGGCTTCATTTAGGTTTGTATCTTTTGCTTATCCTTCCTGTACTGATGACTATTTTTATTTCATGATGGTTTGTAAAGGAATTTTTTGGTATTCCTGCTTTTTTACATTAATTTATACTTTTCCTTCCCTTTACTACATGGTCTAATTTTGTAAAGGCACTATGTGGTGCTGAGAAATATGTATTTCCTTTAATGTTTCTATTTATAAGGTACCATATTTCTTTCAGTCCTAAATTCCTAAAAAAATTTATTCAGGTCTGTTGTTTCCCGTTTGTTTAGCTTTATATTAGACTTGTCCAGCTCTGAGAGAGGAAGACTAAAATATCTTAGTATTATTTTGTTGCTATCTATGTCTTTTTGTAGTTCAGTTAAATTTTTCTTTATGTATGTAAATTCTATGCCATTTTGTGCATGTGTTTAATACTGCTCTTGGTTAATTATCTGATTCCTTTAAAAATAATGTAAATTCCTTGTTTATCTCTATTAATATTGTGTATTTTTATTTTTGCTGTATTTGTTAGATACTTATAATTCATGCTTTCTTGTACTCATTTGATGCATAGTAAATTTTGTTCCAGTCTCTCATTTTCATTCTGTGTTTGTCTTGTTTTTTAGAGATGTTTCTTGTAAACAACAGATTGTGAACTTTTGTTTTCTTATCTATTCTACCACTCTCTTGTGTTTTATCAGATTTTTTAGTGCATTAATATTTAAAATTATGAAAGTTAGGCCATTATTTTCCTCCATTTATTACTTTTTTTTGTTTTAATTAACCCCTTACTTCTATTAAATTAGATTTTCTTAGACTACTTTGATGTTATTCTGTTCCCACAAACTCCCTACACCCTTCCTTTTGCAGACCTTTTCCCTACTTTTGCTTAAATTATTTATTTCTTTTTCCTTTCTTTTATTTATTTACTTAATTATGTATTCCTTTTTTGTCCCATCTCTTTTTTGTTCAGTCATGTGTAACTCTTCATGACCTAATTTGGAGTTTTCTTGGCAAAGATACTTGAATGGTTTGCCATTTTCTTCTGCAGTTCATTTTACTGATGAGGAAACTGAGGCAAACTGGGTTAATTGACTTGCCCAGGGACAAACAGCTAGTAAGTGTCTGAGGCCAGATTTGAATTCAGGTCTTTCCAACTCTAGGTCTGGTGCTCTATCCACTGTAGTGCCACCTAGCTGCACCTCATCTCTTTTACCTCTCAGTTAAACAGTTAAAAACCTCTTCTCTTTTCCAACTTCTTTTGTTTGGCATTTTTTGGTTCCTTTTTCTAAGAAGTTTTTCTTTTCTGTGTTGTCTTCATTAATTCTCTTCTTTTCTATTATCTTCTGAAATTTTATCTCTTTCTTGTTTACTATACCCTTCTTTATTCCTTCTTTAATTTCTTTGCTCCTCATGGAATTAAAGCTACCAAAGTCCCAGTGCGAGCTTCCTCTTTTAACCACTTTCCATATTGTTTACATTATAGATCTTGCTCCATCATTCTTTCCCCCCTCTGTAGTTTATCATTCTTAGAAATATTCATTTTTGTGGGCCTTAATGTTGGCTAGAAGCAGCACTGCATTGTAGAAATTATCCTGTTTTGGGGCAGCTAAGTGGTGCAGTGGATAGAGCACTGGCCCTGGAGTCAGAAGGACCTGAGTTCAAATCTGGCCTCAGACACATAACACTCACTAGCTGTGTGACCCTGGGCAAGTCACTTAACCCCAATTGCTTCACCAAAAAAAGGCATTATCCTGTTTCCTCAATTATATGGCCCACTTCTAGTCTCACCCCTGCCCAAGCTCATTCTCCTTCCCAGTGGTCATTGTCACCTCATCTCTGGATCTATCTCCTGCTTTTTCTGGATGCTAGCTGCCCATATTCATTCATGAAATCTCTTTTCCTGGGCCAGAATGTTGTTCATAGATGTACAACATTATGTCAGAGGAGGCACCTTCCCAGTTCACCAATGTCATGCAGATTCAATCCATTATGAGGTCCTCATCTCCCTTTGCTAGCACATACCTCTTCCCCACATAAATACTTGTCAGTGGGACCTCCTCCTCCTCCCATTGTGTTGGGATTTCCCCCTTTAATCCATCTTTTATGCTGCTTTTCCCATTCTCTGCCAAGAAAGTATAAGAGTCATCATCCTTGCACTTTTCACCCATGGACTTGATAGAGTTGTATTATCTATTGCCTTCTTTCTCCCACCTCTTTTCTCTTCCTTTCTGCATCCTTGAACTTTGCAATTCCATTACACAAAATACATTCATTCACCAGTGGGGGTGGGATTGGGAGGACTGTGGGGTTAAGTCCATGGTGTTCATCCACTTTCACTTTTGTATCTCTAGTTCTGATTTCAAGTTCACCCTTTTGTGTGCTTTTTTGTCCCTTGATAATCCTTTTTTTTTTCCCTACCCCTATATGTCATTCTCTCTGTCTGTCCTGATTGATGACTGCCTCTCCTAGACCACTATTTTTTTTTGGGTGAAGCGATCAGGGTTAAGTGACTTGTCCAAGGTCACACAGCTAGTAAGTGTTAAGTGTCTGAGGCTGGATTTGAACTCAGGTCCTCCTGACTCCAAGGCCAGAGCTCTATTCACTGTGCCACCTAGCTGCCCCACCAGACCACTATTTTAGGAAAGTCCCATGCTTTATTTCACTCCTGCTCTCTACCCATCTCCTCATTGCCAACTGCCTTTGTTTTGTGCTTCTTTCCTCTGCCCTCCCCCGGCCCCGTCTTCTGGAATTACGAATGATGATCAAATAAAATCTGACGTTATTGCTGGGGTGTGTCAATATACTCCTCTACGGTTTCACTCATCATCCCAGTAACTTTCCCAACCACAGTGCCCCTCCCTGAGTCGAATTCCCCCTTGTGTGTTGTCTCCTCCATTAGAATGCAAACTTACTGAGGGCAGGGACTATCTTTGCTTTTGTATTTGTATCCCCAGTGCTAAGCACAATGCTTGGCACATAGTAAGTGTTTAATAAAGTATTTTCATCCATTTGTTTGTTCTCTCTTCTTAAAATAATCTTTGAACATGGAGTAATATATTTCATCATTTATTCTTACCTCAGTAATTTTACATTTTAAAATTTGTTGGTGGGGGTGCTTGCAAGCTTAACATTCTGTTCATGTCAATTTTTTTTTGTTCAAATGCCACTTTTTTCTTAAATGTCCATTTAGGGGGCTAATTATTAAGCTTGGGCTTGTAGGGTATGTTTTTTTCGGATTGGTCTTGAATTCCTTTGTTTTTTGTTTCCCTTCTGTTGTTTCTTATGCATGCAAAGTCATCTTCTGTTATTCTGTTTTCTTTTACTTTACATTTGAAGGTCTTTCTCTTGGCCACTTCTTGCCATTGAAGTTGTTAAATTTAACCCTGACTCTCTTGGAGTTTGAAGCATAGTTTTTTTTTTCTGGAGCTGATCCATAGAATATCTTGATTGGTGATTTCTTGTCCATATTTGGAAGATCTGGGCACTTTTCTTGCATTATTTCCAGTATTATAGTGTGTCTCATGTTCTTCTGGGAGACCTGTGATGCTTTAAGTTGTTTCTGTGCAACCTATCTTTGAGGTCAATGACTTTTGCTTCTGTAGAGTTCGTGTATTCTTTTAACATTGATGCTTTTTGCTTCACGTCTATCAGATTTTCCTCCACTTCAATATTTTGTATTACAAATATGTTAATCTCTCACCTTTTTTTGAGGGGGGCACTCTCCCTCATGAATTTGATTTTTTTCCTGATGTGCTAATTGATTTTTTAAAAATCTGTATTTATAGCTCTAAGTTCTAACTTATGTTAATTATCAGTTTCTTCTTTCTCTTTTGAACTGACTGCTCTGACATTTCTTGATGCTGTTTCATTGCCTCTTGGGAATCCACAGAATTCTGTATTTCATCAGGCATTGGTTTACTTTGCCTTGTTTTACAGCATTTGTCAAGAAAGCTTTGTATTCACTTTGAGAATTCATTACTCATCATCCTTCTGGCTTTAGGACTCTTTCTTTTGGTTTATTTCCTTGTGCTCTAAGTTGTATTGACGGTTTTCTTGAAATTTTTGGCATTTCAACTTTTTGGGGGTACATTCCCCTACTACTCATTTTTTTTTCTCCTAGCCTGTTGGTGAATATGTCCCCAAGGTTAGGTTCAGGCGCTGCCAGCCTCATTGCTGGGGGATCCACTTAAATGTAACCCTTCCCTGAGTAATTTTAGTGGAGATGGCACTGGCTCCATCTTGGTTTCATTCTCCTTGTCTTCATTCCTCCCTTGGCTCTCCTCCTTTCTTTTCCTTCTAGGCTGAATCAGCATGGGCTTTTTGGGGAATGAGAGTGGAAGGAGGACATCTTTAGACCTAGGCACTATATCGTTGCCTGCTATATTTATCTTTTCAAGCTGATTTTGATTTTCGCTGGTTTCAGTTAATTATGGGCTCCTCCTAGAAAACGCAGAGTAGAAAACAATCCAACAGTAATAATATTAGTTTTTGGCCTCCTTCCCACCCATCCTCATTTTATTTTCTAGTTACTCCACAATCTGCGTTTTGTGTTAATCAACCATACCTGTAATGGCAATAGGATTTGACTCATATACACAGGGATTTTTCTCTAATGCTTTTCTAAGAGTCCATGCTGTGAGACCACCTTATACTGAGTTTATTTTGGTATGTCAGTAACTAAATCCTGTGGGAGGGCGTCCGAGCTGAACCTACCTTACAGGTCTGTTCATTAGTGAATAGTGTTCGAGTGAGGTATCAGGGTAGTTAGCCTTAATTAACTCGTTTCAGTCCCCGAGAGAGGGGATCTGCAGCATCCCATTTAAATGAATATGTGTAAAAGATTCTAATATAGTGTGCTCATTAACCTGCCAGTATTATTGGCATCATTTTTAAGCATTGGACTAGTTCTTACTTACAGCAGCTAGTATTCTTGGAGTCTTGTGACGCAGAGTGACATAACTGAAAACATCCTTACTGGATTTGGCCTCAGGACACCTGGGTTCAAGGATTGCCACTGCCACTCACTAAATAGCTTTGTGATCCTAAATGAGTCATTTCATCTTTTTGGGCCTTGTTTCTTGATCTGTAAAATGAGAGGGCTGGACCAGATCATTTCACATTTTCAGTTTTAATGTTTGGTTCAATTCATTGTTATAACATCTTATTCAATTCAAATGATGTTAAGTACTTTGGTCCATGCTATGAATGGCCTGGTTTAGCTGGTGAAGGAAGATGTTGCCATTTGAGGCTCATTGTTTCCTCTGACTCATTCTTGCAGCTAGGAATCCTGTAGCATCAACTGTCCAAATAGTTTCATGGAGATGCTTTTCAATGTACTTCCCCATAGGGAAAAAGGAGACTTACATTCCAGATTTAGAGCTGAAAGGGATCTTAGAGATCATTTCATCCAACTTTCTCATTTTCTGTATGTATTTATTTCCAAACATGCTCAGTAAAGAAGGTAGCTCATTGGGTGCTGTTTGTGTGAAGCATGGATGAGCAGGCTAAGTGGAGCTATGAGGAGGAGGAGGATGAGAGTGTGACTTTGTAGCAGGACTCTTCAAAGTTTTTTTTCAAATTGCCAAATGTCTTTAGCTTACATTCTGGTAGTCAAGTTAAACAGTTTTGAGCTTTGTATGTGTTCAGTGACTGCATGCATCCAGAAAGAGGAAGGACCTTGCGTCCATATCATTTGTGGATCCGTCAAAGGAACTGGGAGTGATTAGTATGTAAAAGAGAAAACCAGTAGGGACAGGAAAGCCATCTTCACAAATTCGAAGGTTATCAGTGGTAAAGGGATTGCTCTTGTTCTGTCTGGCCTCGGAGGGCTGAGCCAGGAACAATGGTAGAAGTTGCAGAGGGGCTAAGTGAAGCTTGATGTCACAAAAGACTTGTTAACGGTCGGAGCTGTCCCCAATGGAAGGGACTGAGGAATAGTGGGTTCAGCCTCCTTAGAGATCTTCAAGCAGGAGCTATATGACCACTTGTTGGATGTATTATGGTAGGGATTCCTATTAGGTTGAGGTTGAATTAGGTGGCTATTAAAGTCCCTTCTAGTCAGCAAATTCTGTGATTCTGCTCACTATATTTGAGCAGTATGGAGTAATGGAAAAAGCTCTGGACTAGTAGTCAGAAGATGTGGGTTTGAGTTCAAGCTCTTACAGTTACTAGTTGTGTAACCTTGGGCAAGTTCCTTAACCTCCCTGTGCCCCAGTTTCCTCATTTGTAAAATGAAGGGGTCGGTCTTAGATGATCATTAGGATTTCTTCCACCCTGAACATTCTGTGATAATATCTTCTTTTCTCTACAGTTGAATTAAACCTTAAAGTAAATGCTGCAGTATCTCCCCTTTAAATCTGTTGGTAGCCTCTTCTTTATTCCCTAAGTGAAGCTCCTCATTGAACTGTAACATTTGCTGTTAACAGAGGAGCCTGATCTCTCTGGGTACAACTGAAACTCCCAACATCATTCTATCAACTAGCAGGAATTTATGGAGCATTTATTATGTGGCCTGCCTGTGATGGCACATAAAGGAGAAGCATAAAACATAGTCCTTTCTCTCAAGGAGTTTACGTTCTCACCAGAGAAACAAAGTATACATATCCTAAAACAACTAGTAAACCCACCAAGGTGGTGTATGTTTAATAATCAGGTGCTAGACCATGGTGTTCAGTCTGTGAGCTGCAGGGGTTCTGAGATGTGAATGATTGTGAGGGACAAAGTGTGCATATGATGTTTACAAAACTTTAATTTTTTTTTATTCTGAACCTTGCAAATACCTCCCCAATGAGCATTTCCATATACAAAGCATATCACAAAAGAGGACTGTATATGAAGCAGCTATAGACCTCTATTTCATACCATTTGTTTTGTTAAAAACTATATAATAAATTCAGACTTTACTTTGAAAATTGTCCTGCTGATCTGTACTTCCTTCTGAACTACCTTTTCTGCTCTTCTGTGTACTTTTTCAATGTCAATGACCCAACTCTGTTGTCATATTTGCTTTTTTCCACCATCACCATTACTCTCTCCCCTTTCCCCCCAACTCCCACCCCAATTAAAAGGAGAAAAAACAAGAAACTCTTGTTAACAGATAAGCAGAGTTTAACAAAAAAAATCCACCAAGTAGCCACATCTAAAAATGTATTTCTCCTTCCAAAGCCTGAGTGCACCTCCTCTGGCAAGAGGCAGCTCATGTGCTCCATTCCAGGCCCTCTGGACATGGGGCCAGCTGCTCTTTGTTTTTCTTTATAGGGTTATTGCCATTCTATAAATTGTTCTTGCTTTGCTCACTTCACTCTGCATCAGTTCCGACTTCCCAGGATTCTCTGAAATTATCTCTTTTGCAGTTTCTTACAGTGCAATAATAGCCAGCTAATAATAGCTATTTTGCCATTTCTTACAGTGTAATAATGTTCCATTACGTACATATAACACAATTTATTCAGCCATTCCCCAGTTAATGGGCACCCCCTCAGTTTCCAGTTCTTTGTTACCTTTTCTTCCCCTTTTAATCCATACTTTTGGATCAAGAAATTTGTTTCACTTGAGACTATTCCCTCCCCGATATTATCCTCCCTTTTAATGCCACCCCCCAACTGTTTCTCTGTTGAGTTTGATGTATTTCTCCACCAAACTCTTTGTGTGTGTTTGCTGGGTTGAGATGAGAGTGAGGTTCAACTGATGCCTGCTGGCTTTACCCCTTCTTCCACATTTGTATTCTCTTCTCACACACCCCAGGTATGAAAAATAGTAAGTTCCACCCCTTTCTTTAGACACTAATGTATTCCTTTTATTCTCCCCTTCTTTTCCCCCTTTTAAATCCTGAGTCCAAAACCAATCCACCCCCAGGAAGGACCTCTGTCTTTCTTATTTAACATCTTCCATACCCTTTGAAGACATTAAAATTGAAGGGACACTCGCTTCTTCTTGCCCATTAGAATGTTAGCTCTTTATCATCATACAGCCCTTTCCAATTGCTCTAATAAATTTACTTTTCTAGGTTTCTCTTGACTCTCATCTTTGCGTTTCAAAGTTCCTACTCAGCTCTGGTCTTTTCCTCTGAATGTGTGAAGGTCTTCTATTCCCACCCCTACCCGACTCCCAGGATTATCCCCAGCTTTTCAGGATAAGTTCATTTTGGTTGTAAGCTCTTATGTTTGACCCTTTGGAATATTGTATTCCAAGATCTACTCATGATTACACTAGAAACTTCCAAGCCTTGTGGAATGCTGCCTGTGATTCCTCAGTACCTAAATTCTTTCTAACTGCTTGCAGTTATTTTTTTTTTCTTTCTTTTACATGAGAGCTCTAGATTTGGGCTATGATATTCCTATAACTTTCCCTTTTGTGGTTTCTTTAAGGAGGTGATTGGTAGATTCTGCCTTTACTTTGTTCTGATAGATCTGAGAAGTTTTCATTTGTAACTTCTTGAAATAGAGTGTCCAGCAGTCCAAGAGGAATAATGTGTCAGTGTGTATCCCCACTCCTCACCTCTCCCTGTGGTCACCTCTCTCCAGCAATAGTTCTCAGTGGCCAGAGCAAGCAGACAGTGGAGCAGGGAGCAGAGACGGGCAAAATGCAGCAGGGCAAAGGCTTGTCTCAGCTCAGCCAAACTGACCTATGGGCAACCTAATGCAGGTGGGCCTCGGACCCCAGCTGCATTCCAGCCCCTGGGCCTGCCCTGATCCATACGTCCCCTTTTCCTCACCTCTGAATCCTGTGGACAGGATCCCCCAGGGGGTCTTCCAGCTAGCTGCCTTGTGGCTCTCTACGGTCAGCAGCAGCCAGCAGACATGCAGCAGTTGGAGAGACAGAGCCCGTGGCCTGGCATAGGACAGCAATTCTCAAACCTTTAGTCTCAAGACTGCTTTGCACTCTTCAAAATTATTGAGGATCCCCAAGAGCTTTTGTTTATGTGGATTGTAGCTATTGATAGTTATCATATTAGAAATCAAAACCAATAAATTCATAAAAATATTTATTAATTCATTTAAAAATAACCAACAAACATATTATATATTAACATAAATAGCATATTTTAAATAAAATGAATTCTATTTTCCAAAACCTAAACAAGTTAGTAAGAAGAGTGGACTCATTTTATATATTTTTACAAATCTCTTTAATATCTGGCTTAGTAAAAGACATCTGGATTCTCCTATCTACTTCTGCATTCATTCTGTTGTGATATTTTATTTTGATTGAGGTATGTGAAGAAAATCTAGCATTATGTAGATACAAAGTTGGAAAAGAGATAGACAAATAATGTCTTAGTATATTATGAAAATAGTTTTGATCTCTCTGCTTGTCTGAAAGGGTCTCAGTAACCCCCATGGTTCTAAAGACCACGCCTTGAGAAGGGCTACTCTAGTGGAAAGAGTACTGGATCAGGAGGCTGAGGACCTCAGTGAAGGTCTTTAATATGCTACTGACTACCTGTGTGACCTTAGACAAGCCATGTACACCTTTGTGGGCCTCAGTTTCCCCATCTATAAAATGAGGAGGTTGGACAATATTATTTATAAGTTCTCTTCCAGTTCTAAAACCTATGATCTTACAATTATGAATGGATGCTAGGATTTGGGATGGCCACGGATGATAGGGTCAATGGGATAGTGCCAAGTTCTCAGCCCTTCCCCAGGGGCAAAACCATATGGTAAACTGCCTTAAAAACATGACATCTAGGCTTCATTTTTTTATCATGGGTTGTAGTGTCTTGTTTGTGGAACAGCCAGGAGGCCATTGTTATTAGGTTGGAGAGTGCGTGTGGGGGAGTAAGGTGTAAGAAACCTGGAAAGGTAGGAGGGGACTAGGTTATGAGGGGCTTTGAATGTTAGCATTTTGTATTTACTTCTAGAGATGATAGAAACTACTAGGTTGCATTTTTGGATCTTATAATTATAATGTTCTGCATCATTTTCTGCTTGTTAATATCTTTTCAGCATTGATTTCTAAATTGGGCCTTTGTGCCAAGGCCAGGTTCTAGCCCCATGGTACTTTTGCATGGAATGGTTAGTCTTACTTATTCTCAACCTTGGTTCCTGCTCTGACTTCTGCCTCTCAGGATTAGACTCCCCTTGAGTCTCAGAGGCTGCATCTCAGGGTAGAGTGTTAAGGACCCGGACCGTGGACCTCTTCTGAGCCCCGCCACGCCCAGCCTGGTCGATGTAGCTCCTGGTGGCTTCGAAAGTTCCAATTATGGGTTTCTGATCACCCTGAGATTTCCTCAGAAGAGCGTTCTGTTCTCACTGCCTCTGCACGTGACCTTTGCAGGCTACAAGTATCTTTGGTTGGTCTCTGCTAACACTGGAAAGCTGTTCTCTTGTTCACCTAAATGTAGGTACCGGCTCTGCTGGTAGCTCTTGTCCCTATTGCCTGTAGGTTTCTGACTGACTTTTATGCAATTGTTTAGGGAATAAAGTCTTTCTATAGTTTATTTACTATGGTTTCTCATTGTATTTTTAAACTAATTTAATCTGATTTATAGTGATTTGGGGGCATTTGTTGGAATAGGTGTTGTGGAGGAACGGGGCAGTCTACTTCCCTCTCCTGAGACAGCCATTTTGGCTGGAAGTCCTGAGGGAGTGGATTTGAAGGTGGATTTTTGTCTTGGGATAAATGTGTGTCTTCCAATTGCCTTGGAGAATTTTCCAAGGGAGATGAGAATTTACCTGACCTGAATACAGTTCTACCCAGTTCAGCAGGTGAAGACTGGGTGGTGCACAAATGACTTGGCTAGGTGGCCTCAGGGTGAGCCAAAGTGTTCCTCGGTCTCAGGTGGCCCACTTATATGAATAAGTAACTAGTAGTAATGGAAATGAGAAGTATGGAAATGAGAGGTATCCACCAATGGCTCGGTGAATAGAGAGCTGGCCTCTTTTCAGGAGTCCTCCCTCTGATATTTATAGGCTTTGTGACCCTGAACCAGTCACTTAATCTTCTTCAGTGTCTCAGACAACTCTCAGTGTTCTAAGATGTACAGCAGGTGCCCCAATCTGCTCTGGTAGAGAGGCTCCTTTATCAAACATTCCCTACATCAATGAAATTACATATCTGGTCAAAACAAACAAACAAAGAAGAATGGAAACCGCAGCAGAAAGGGTCCATTGAAGCCACAAGTGCCAAGGTCTCGGTAAATGCTTTAACACAGAAACCAGAGGAAAATGCCTGAAACAGAACAATTAAAGATTAAAGACAGGACTATATAACTCCCTCCCCATACCCATTTGGGGATTATCGTTCAGAAAAATGTAATATTGCTTATGAAAATGAGCCCAGGAAAGGATGAAGGTATGAATGATTGAAAAATGAATCACTATTTACCCTTTCTGTTCTTGGGAATAAAATAATTATTTGATTACATATTGCATTTCGCTCCAAAGCTTCTTATAAAAGCTAAGTCTTCTGTATTATAGAAATGACTTCCAAAGTTAGGTGGTTACGTGGATAGGTTATGCCTCATTGTAATATGAGTAATGAATGTAAAGCACTTTGTAAACCTTCAAGTGCTATATAAATGTCAGCTCTTATTATTATTAATAATAATAATCTCCAAACAGTTGGCTTAAAATCCAACTCACTATTTGAAGTAGTTTTAATTTCATTCGACTTCAATATGCCATAATCTAAAATAAGTTTTCCCCCTTTATCCCTTGCTAGGGTGAGAAATATAGAGGTTGCTGCACTGAGTTGACTTCCCACCCATCCCCACACCATGCTCCCCTGTGCCCCATCCTTTTCCAGTTCCTCTTAATGTGTCGTCTTTCCCCATCACAGTGAAGCTACTTATGTTGCTTGCTTGTATTTGGATTCTCAATGCATAGCACAGAGTTTGACATGTAGTCAGACCTTAACAAATGTGTTCTCTCTGTTTCTATCTCTCTCTTCTATTTCCCTTCTCCCTCACCTGAGCTTAAAGTTGAGTGAGATAGCATCAAGGAGGGTTGGCCCAAGAAGGCATGGTCATTTAGTCATAGAATAAGTGCTTAAATATCCATAGTAACAGGAAGTCAGAAGATCTCGGCTCCAGGTTCAACTCTTCCACTTAGTCACGTAACTGCCATTGGAGCTTGTTTGCTCTGTGAGTACACAGTGAAAAGGTCTGATCTCCTTCCATTAAGGAAGCTACCATCTGGGTTAGGGGTGGGAAACCTGCGGCCTCCAGGCCACATGTGGCCTTCTAGGTCCTTGGGTGTGGCTTTTTGACCGAGTCCAAGTTTCACAGAACAAATCCTTTTATTAAGGGGATTTGTTCTGTGAAGTTGAGATTCAGTCAAAAGGCCGCACTTGAGGACCTCCATTCCTGATCTGGGTGCTAGAAATTCTTGCCTCCATAGTAGACATCTCACTTGATACTCATTAGTTTGCTTTGATTAAAGAGAGGCCTTTTGCCACTGTGTGTCCCCTGAACTTGATATTGGAAGGGAAATATAGAATGCACAAATAGCAGCTAACTAAGGAGAGCTTTCTTCTCCATTAAGCCTATCTTTTGGGACCAATTCAAGGATGGATGTTTGAGAATATATTTTGAGCCAGTCTTATGTCTGTTCATTGCTGGCAGACTGGTCTGATGGCCTATTGAAAAATTTATTCAGGAGTAGCTAGGTGGCACAGTGGATAGAGCACCAGCCCTGAAGTCAGGAGGACCTGAGTTCAAATGCGGCCTCAGACCAAACACTTGACACTTACTAACTGTGTGACCCTGGGCAAGTCACTTAACCCCAATTGCCTAAAAAGAAAAAAAAAAACAAAACCAAAAAAAAATTATTCAACAGGCTTTTAGCTTCTGCCTTTTGTGGATAGAAGGATTTTAACTGAATCAAATGTTGAGCCCCAAACCAGAATTAATCATTATAATTGGCTGAATCTTTCCCTCCTCCTCTCTTCCCCCCAATCAAAAACCAACCCAAATATTTCTTTTGAGCCTAGCTATAAATTAAATGCAAGATTCCTTCCCTTTCTCATCCCAGCTCCTAGTTTGAACTGAAATCAATGCTACATCATTTTTTTTAAACTATCATCCTGTAACAGAAACAGAACATCAAAACATTCCCTCAACTGAATGAGGTTGAATCAAACGTATTTCCATTAGTTTGAATTCTGGGCAAAGAAGAAAACAAAAATATAAATCTGAAGTAAGAAAACAGCAGTCAGATTTCTTAATATTGTCCCAAATATTTTTCTCTCTTTTCTCAGTGATTGTTAGGATATAGAATCATAGAACCTAGATATCATCTATTCCAATCTTTTCATTTTATGGAAGAGGAAACTGAGGCCCAGAGAGGGAGAGTGACCTTTCCCAAGGTCACATAGCTAGTATTTACAGAGCTAGGGTTAGCACTCCCGAATTCAGATGTCTGTCAGAATTATTTCCCCCCATATCATGCTACTGCCATACTGTGTCTAAGGCAAACAATCCTACAAATGACTCCACTATTCTGACCAACCAAGAAGTGACTTGTGATTTAGAATGAAAGATATTCTAGGGCAGGCAAAACATCTTGGAACATTAGAAATTAAAAGTGAAATGTGCAAAGTAGGCCTTCAATCAATATTTGTTGAATCGAGTTGAATTCAATCTCACTTGTGGTATGTTCCTCCAATCAGAATGTGAACATGAAAATTCCATGAGGAAGAAAAATGAACCATATGCCCTGGAGCCAGCTCATATTTGCTTTCCTCTTATTGGTGTTTCCTTAATGGTTGAGGCTCTCCAAGCCCTGTACTTAACCTTACGCTCCAAGGGGTTTTGCTCAGAGTCAACAGAGATGGTTATCTCTCAGTGTCAGCTTCTTATCTTTGCTAGCTCCAAAGGAAATGTGGGCATTTCAGAGATATTCCATAGCTGGACTGAAGTGAAAGTAATGTATTAGTGTGGTATGAAACACTATTACGAATGTGTTAAGGCAGACCCAGATGCCGAAAAAGGCCCATTGGCAGTGGGATTGGCGCAAGCCCAGAGAGAGGCTTCATTCAGCACTACAAAAACCAATGAAGTTCAAAGACCCAAACCAAAAACTAAGCCATGAGCTATCAGTATGCTTTAAATAGTGACTTTTGAAAAATTAGGTTAAGAATATATCATTTAAAACACTTTCAGTGTTACTTTTATTTTTAACCATTGTGTCTCTGAGAAGGTAGGATTCAGTATAAGTCACGAAGGAAGCCAGGGAATCTAGGACGTGGAGGTGGGGAGAAAGAGTGCTATAGGGTAGTGTTGTTACATAGTGGGTAGGGAGTCGGACTTGGCAAGTAATTTAACCTTTCTGTGCCTCAGTTTCCTCACATGTAAAATTATGAGTTGATGGCATCTATGTTAGGATCAATATCTACTTATTGTTATCTACAATATCTTCTTAGTGTGTCTACTAAGACATTCTCACCCCACCCCTCTGCCGCTGTGATGTAGGCTAGTTTTTTTCCTAAAAGGCAAAGACACTGCCTCTAAGACTTGATTGGCTCAGGGAGTTAAGGCTCAAACTCAGTCTCCCTTGGCAGATTTCTGGTGGCTTCTGGTCATGTTGCTAGGGTTTCCTGGTCACCTTAGGCCATAAAATATCCAACCATGTGTTACCTGAACCTCAGACTTTGATAGGTGATATGTCAAGGCCTAATGAGTTACCACTCCCTGCCCTGCTGATCAGATGCTGTCCATATGGGTGTATTTGTGGGGGATGCATGTGCCCAAGCTACGTGCAGCAATATACTTGTTGAATATCCTTAGCTAAGGCTAAGTAAAACTCCTTATGTTACCTTCTGAATGATCTACGAGTGTCTTATTTCATTCTAATATCACTTCCTCCTTAGGGGCTTTGCTGGAGGCTTCTATGATTAAGCCAGCCAGTACTCCAATCCCAGCTTCCAAATTGGCTTGCTATTTTATACAAAAACCCTCAGGACTTAACTTTGTCCCCTCAATCAATCCAAACATACTTCCTATTTGACAGTATTTCACCTCATCCAATGGCTTTCAGGGACATCTAAATTAGTTAATGACTTTTCACACTTATTTTAAGGCCTTTGATTAATTGACACACTATACTTTATGTGCACTTAGTTCACACCTCTAATTGTTTGTTCTCACTTGACAGAGGTTTCAAGTATAGCATCTTTTCACTTACTTTAAGTAATGAGAGGATAATTACTTGATTGACTCAGACAACCCCCAGCCCCTTCCCTCATAGTACACAATATTCAGTGGTTGGTTTGGATAGGTTAGTCAGTTGGTGAGAGCACTGTGCAAAGAAGACTTAGAACAAAGGACCAGTCTTTGGGTGAGCAAATCAGCTTTGCTCTGTAGCATGGTCAGACTACATGGTTACCTCAAGTTAGCCATAGGTCAAATGGTTGTTGTTTGTCCTTCATTCTAGAAAAAGTACCATGGTATCAGGAAGATGATGCCATGACTTGCAAGTGAATTGGATTTAAGTGAGGGAGAGCTGTGCGAGGTCACTAGCCTCACTTTCTCCTCCAGAGCCATGTGGGCCCAGTAGCAAGATATAGATGGGGATGACTGGAGATGGCCCCAATCAAATGATATACTTGCTCACAAGGAAGAGTGAGAGAGTATGAATGAATTAGAGAGAATCTATGCTTGTACCTGGGGAAGCAAATCAAAGGCTTTGTCCTACTGATGATGGATGAGTTGTCTACATGTCCAAAAGGTAGCATGTTATTTTTCAAAGGTAATATATGTACCAAGAAAGCAATTTGGTGCTGAAAAGAAATTCGTGTAGTATGTGTGTATCACTTCCTGAGAGCCTTTGTGAGGGCTATGGACCTTCAATCTCTTTTAAAGCAGTTTGTATGAAAGAATGGAAAATTATAGGAGAGATGCATTTGGGCCCATAAGTCATAGCTAGTGTCTGGGAATGCCAACGTGTTCCAATATTCTATAATTTTATTCCATAACTTGAGGTCTTAGAGAATTATCTGTGGCTTAGATGGGGACTTGTCCATGGTCTCCCAGCTAGGAAGTGTTAAAGTCAGGATTTGAACTCAGGTCTTCTTGATTCCAGATTCAGCACTTTCCACTCTACCACATTTAAATTAGTCAAAAGAGCATTTTCCTATGCTCTTTTGGCCTTGGGTGTCATTAGTAAAACGCTGAAGGGTTATGAATTATGGCTTAATGTCTTTTCTGAGAAATATTTTGGACTGTCCTTGAGCCTTATCCATGCTGTGGCACGTTTGGTTCCACTTTATGGCATTGTGCTTAGAAATGGCTCTTCGTTACTGGTGCTTGTGATTTGGCTGCATCAGGCAGTTAAAACAGATAAGTGAAATTGGTGGCTTAGCTGTGCAACTCAGTTTAGCCAATAATTTTACTCCTCAAGGGAGAGAAAGTTTTTTTTCTTTTTTGCTCAGGAAGGTTTATAAGCTCAGCCAAATGGTTTCCATCCTATTCATGAACTCTTCCTGTGTTATTCAAAAGGGCTGATGTAGGTACCCACTTTCCTGCTAAATCAAAGCAATGAATCATCTTCATGAGCCATTGCCATATGGTGTCTTTTCTGGTGTGAAAGATGCTTCCATTCCAAAGCATAGCAGATCAAGGAAGTGAGACACAGTCCTTGGGTCTGTCTGGAAAGTGAGGATCTGTGTGCTTGTTTTCTTCAAATATGTTCTTGATCTATTGTGTCAAACATTTTTTAAAGTCTTGTGAACCATGTACTTTCACCCCCACAGAAATCCTAGCGCAGGGGCCTGCATACATAGTGGGAGTCCAGTAAGCAGTTTTGGTTGATTTTAGGGTTCATTTAACGAGGAAATCATCTGTTTACTAGGTAAGCTCTGACTTCTACTGTGCCAATACGGGGTTTGGGCCTCAGGTCATCTTTACCCATTCCTAGTTGGCTCTTTTGGTGAGTTTTACTCAGCTTTGCTGCAAGTTTGTTGTGGTGATCAGTGGCAAATGGGAAGGCCTGCAATTTGCAACCACATAATCAAGCCACCCTGATTTCATTAACATTTGTTTCATGAAAATAGTGCCTTGTTTGGGAGTCTTAGAAACTTAACAGGGGATTTCATCTTCTTCTATGACTAATGGCAGTGCAATGTCAACATGACCACCATTGGACGGTTCACTAGTGACTGCACAAAGGACATGTGTTCTGCCATTCATTACTTAGCAAAATGGCTCAGCAAATATGTTGTGACTCCCTCCTCCAATATCCTTTATCCCTCCCAGAAGTATAAAATCACTTGTCAATCTTTGCTGACAAAAAACATGCCTCATAAGAATTTTTTTTTGCCCAACTTTAATGGGAATCAAATGGTATGTGTTTTCTGAGAGGGACATTTTGGGCCAAGGATACATACAGCAAGGGCCCTTGAAATGTCTTCAACACCAAACCCAGTGAAGCATGCCAAAAACCTCTCTCTCTCTGTCTTTGTCTCTGTATCTCTGTCTTTGTCTCTCTCTGTGTGTCTCTGTCTCTCTCTGTCTCTCTCTCTGTGTCTCTGTCTCTCTGTGTGTCTCTCTCTCTATCTATTTCCCTCTCTCCCTCTCTCCCTCTTTCTCTCTGTCTCTGTGTAATTGTATATTTTCCAGAAATCTATGGCTGGATGCTTTTTCTCTCCCTTGTTTGTTTTGCTTTGCTTTGTTTCTTTCTTTTTCTTTTCTTTCTTTCTTTTTTTTTACAAAAATGTAGCTTTCTCCTTCTCAAAGGAACACATCTTATTGATTGATAGTTCAGCAGATCCACTCTGATATTCTGATTAATTTCATCCTGAAATGTCACACTGTAATTCCAGGGAGTACAATGTTATGAAGCCATGTGATTGTGAGGTGCTGCAATTCAGAATTAATTTTCTACTTTGCCCGGGATATTATGTATATGTGTATATGTCCAATAACACAATGGTGAATAATCTGATGTAGGTTTACTTTGGTAAGTGGGTGTGATTATTTTTTTCCATGCTTGATCTTAGTAGAAAATTAATTCTTACATGGGGAAATAAAAGATAGGTAGTTTTTTGTCATGTTGTTGTTTTATATGAACATATTTTTCCGTGGTGGAATAGAATGAATTTTGTTTTGAACATCAGAAGAGCTTATTCTGATCCATTATGCTGTTAACCAGCTGTGTGACTGTGGGGAAATCCCTTGGCCTCTTTGGATCTCAGTTTTCCCCATTGTCATATGGGGGTGGGATTAAATGGTCTCTAAACTCTTCCCACTCTGACATTGTATGATTCTTTTATATGAACTAACTATAGCATTGGTGATTATGAGTACAGGTTCACACATATTCCTCCAAGTATAGAATTTCTATATTCTATAATGATTATTCTCATTAGTATCAGGGTTTTTATGATTAGTACTGTTATTAACATGAATTCAATACACAGTAGGCTATGTGCTATGCAGAAGACAAAAAATGAACAAGGCTTGAATCAGTAGTTGCTTAATTTAATTTCTAAGGGAACTCTGCTTAGGGAGGAGTAATGTGCTGCTACCAGTTTGGAGGATGTAAACTTGGGCTAAGGACAGAGCCTTTAGTTTGTCATGGGACTAGAACTGTGGATGCTGTTAGCAGGACTCTACAAGGGAACTTCGAATGCTCTATCGAGCTACACTGCTATACTTTGTCCTGGTATTTTTCCGACAGTGAGATTGTGCTCTTAGAAATGGCTGACTGACCTTACCAGATCATTTCCATCTTATACTCCTCTAAATCCTTGTGTTACCTTGGTTAAGTCACTTCACCACTCTAGGTCTCAGCTTTCCCCTTTGTGAAATAAGGAGAGTTGGTCCCAGCAGAGAGGAAATGTACTTAAGATGCAGAATGAGAGTACTTGTTTTGTTTGGCTACGAGTATTTATTTTAAAAGTTTTGTTTTTCTTTGTTCTCGATTTTTTTGAGAGTGGAACAGAGAAGAAGGGAGCTCGGTATAGGGCTGCTGAAGGAAAGAAAAAGGAAACAAAGAAAAGAGGATCATAAAAACATATTTTCTTTATTTTTAAAAATTAATTAATCAATTTTTAGTTTTCAACATTCACTTTTATAAGATTTTGAGTTCTAAATTTTCCTCCCTTCCTCCCCTCCCACCTTCTCAAGATGACATGCAGTCTGATATAGGCTATACACATATGATCATATTAAACAAATTTCCACATTTAGTCATGTTTGAAAGAAGAATCAGAACAAAAGGGAAAAACCACAAGAACATTTTTTTTAAAAAAGAGAAAATAGTATGCTTTGATCTGCATTCAAACTCCATAGTTCTTTCTCTGGATGTGGATAGCATTTTCCATCATGAGTTTTTTGGAATTGTCTTAGATCCTTGCATTGCTGAGAAGAGCTAAGTCTAACAAAGTCAGCCATTGAACAGTGTTGCTGTTATGTGTACAGTGTTCTCCTGGTTTTGCTTACTTCACTCAACATCAGTTCATAGAAATCTTTCCAAGTTTTTCTGAAATCTATCTGTTCACCATTTCTTATGGAACAATAGTATTCCATTACATTCATATACCACAACTTGTTCGGCCATTCTCCAATTGATGGGCATCCCCTCAATTTCCAATTCTTTGCCACCACAAAAAGAGCTGCTATAAGTATTTTTTACCTGTGGATCCTTTCCCCTTTTTTATGATCTCTTTGAGATATAGACCTAGTAGTGTTATTGCTGGTTCAGAGGGTATCCACAGCAAAACATATTTTCAAAAGTGTAATGGGGTCTGATGCATTCCTAGAGTACTTTAGATGATGCCTCCTTGTGAAGGATACTAGGGAGAAGATACTTTCTACATGGAGGATGCTAGAGAATTGATTCTGGAAAAATGATGATAATATATAAGGGAAGTGCCTTGGAGAGACAGACTGTGGAGCATGTGTAGCTATTCTGTAACTGGCTCTGATTGGCTAAGGCTAACTATATATTGAGGAGGAGGCTCTTTGATTGGCTGTAGAGGCGTTCAAAAAGTCCTGTCAGCTTCAGCTACTGTCTCTTGGCCTCATTCACATCTGGGAGATCTTGGTGACTCCTTCAGTCATGGCTTTTGGTGAAGGGAGTGAAATGTTTAATCTCAAGAGTTTCAAAAGGTTGGGAGTGAGCCACAGGAATCTAGAAGTCAGAGTCTAGACTGGATTTTTCAGCCAATGTGGCATCAGTGCTCTGGGGAGCAAGGAGAAGTCTTTGAAAGTAAAGCCAACCCAGTGGAAAGTTTCATCTGGCAATCTTCTGTAATCTGTACATGAACTCAGTGGGACTGTTTAGGAACTGAGCTAAATTTCCAGCCTACTCCCACCAGAAACCAAAGTAGTATAGGGGAGAGGATGCCACCAGAATTCCTAGGGAAAGCATCAATATGTTTGTTCTTGCTATATTTTTGTAGTAATTATTTGTGTGCAAAAGCTACTTGATCTTAAGTGGTTAAATGGAACTGGAGTGCTCATTACTGGACTCCTAACAAATGAGGGTAACAAAGCCAGTGGGGGATTGACCCACCGTTGGAGTAGAGACAATCCTAAAGCTCTCAGGGTACCTGAGAACCCTTAGGGGAGGGAATCCATCAGTCTAGTCCTGAGAGAATCTGGCCAGAATAGACACATCAGAAGATGTACAGAGAGAAGACCCAACATTATGAAGTAGCAGGAAGAAGCACAGTAGCACAGTGAGCTCTGCCCTACCCCGCTTCTTCCAAACAGATTTAGAAACATAACATATCCAGTTCTGATTGTGAAATGCAAGAAAAACAATAGTGACCCATTTTTTCTAGCCTATATTGCATAGGAAGATAGCCAGAGAGGTCTGCAGACACTAGGGACAGGGTCTATATAGAAGCACGCTATGTAGAAAAGCTATTTACCATGGCAAGAATAGGTCCCATATCAAACCTAGAGGAGCCTGACCTTATGCAGGGCAAAGGAATAGGTGCCAACTGGTAACTCTGTCACTCACTACCCAGTTCTGGGTCATAGATCGAGGGCAGACTGAGGAAGGGACCTGTGCCTAGGGGTGATGTTCTACGGTGAGGAGCAGTCATGGGCCCTAGGCAGTGTGCTGAGGAAGGGGCAAGTTCACAAGCAAGCAGCAGATTTGTGTCTTGGTCTCAAGGAGAAAAGCTGGCTCTTAGTTTCAGCTTCCAAGATAGTCTGAAGCCTATAGCAGAAATAACCAAAGCCAGAATCCCAAACCACAGGGGATCTTACAATTCTGTCACTGAACCAGCAGAGCTTTCTAATGGTTAATAGTGACTGAGTCCAACAATGGTCTATTGGAACTTCAACAGGGGTAAACCCATAGGCAACTTTGGCTCAGACCAAAACCCAGGTCAGGAACTCATAGAACTCATACTATGGTTGAGATGGGGAGCAGTAATCATATTTTGCCTTGAATCAGTGCTCCTTTGGGAGCACTGAAAGTATACAGGTCTTCAGCCCAAGCTGTCCCTGAGATCCTAGAATAACACAACACTTGATACCCCAAGAAAGCAATGGCAGGACCAGCCTAGAAATTCCCTCCAGAAGTGTGCAGAACCTGGTCCTAACATAAAGTCTAAAGTCAGGAAGTAGGTTGAAAGAATAAAGAAAGAAAGAAAGAATCCCACCATAAAAAGCTATTATGATGACAGTGATGCTTAAGACACAAATCCAGAAAAAGAGAATGTCTTCAAATCATCTATAAGCAAAGCCTCAATGAAAGACACAGCTTGGGTGCAAGTCCAACTAGAATTGCTGTAAGAGATAAAGCAGGAGTTGAAAAGTTGCTATTAATGAAATAAGAACACTAGAAGAAAAATTTGAAAAGAAATGAGAGTTATGGAAGAAAGAATTGGAAAGGAAATTAACAACTTGGCACAAGAGGTACAAAACCTTGCCTAAGCAATAAACTCTCTGAAAAGTAGAATTGACCAAATTGAAGATAATGACTCCATGAGACAATGAGAAATGTTAAAAAAAAAGTCCAAAGACTGAAAAATAGAAGAAAATATAAGGTTAAAGTTGTTAAGGATAACTGATATAGAATACAATTTCAGGAGAGCTAAGTTGAGAATCATTGTATTAGCTGAAAGCCATAACCAAGTAAAAGAGCTTAGACATATTTCAAGAAATTATAAAATAAAAATTTTCCCCATCTTACAATTTGAGGACAAAGTAGAAATAGAAAGAATCCACTGATCACTTCCTGAAAGAAAATCTAAGTTGAAAATTTCCAGGAACATTATAGTCAAAATTCAGAGCTTCTAGATCAAAGAAAAAAATACTGCAGTCAGCCAGGAAGAAAGAATTCAAGTATCTAGGAGCCAGTCAGGATCACACATAATTTGGCAGCCACCACTTTAAAGGAGTGGAGAGCTTGGTACTTGATATTCTAGAAAGCAAAGGCTCTAGGCTTACATCCAAAATTTAATTTTAAAAAATGCAAAGAAGAGATCAGATGGAAGTCAGGAAAGGATGGTAGACAAGGAGCACTGGTATGAAAGTTACATGTTGAATTGATTTTATACTTAAGAAGAAAGGTATGCTGTAAATAACAGACTCATGATTGAATGTACAACCTTCTCTTTCTATTCTACTGTGTACATGCAAGCATTCATTTTAGTTGATATTTGTTGTTAAGTTGAGAATTTTTTAATGTGGAAATAAAAAATAAAAAAACACAAAGAAATCACACTGGACAATTTCTAAGGGTCCTTCTAGCTCTAATATTTTGCAGTTCCGTGATCCTGTGAATATGTCCTCGAGACCCACTCCACACATAGTAGACTAATATTCAAATTAAAATTTATTTTCTAAATTTTTAGTTCCTTGAAGGTAGGAATTTTGTCCTAGTCTTTGTTGTTGGCCACAATATCTAGGACAAGAGTTTATACTTAGTAATTTCTTAATAAAAGTTGTATAAATGAATCAATAAATGTTTATTTGTGTTGCTGACAAAGACCCAAGGCTAAGTCTGAATGGTGCTCTAACATTTGGATGTTTGTTATCATGTAGGCAAAACACTTGGATGATTGACAGAACTGTTCTCTTTATTTGCATCCGGTATGGCCCAGTTATGTAGGCCCATCCCAAGTTGCTTTCATAGTCAGCCACATTTCAAAATGTTCAGAAAATATCTGGAAGAAGAAAGAGGTTGAATTTCTGCCAAAGGCCTATAGCAGGAGCAGAAATTCCAGCTTCAGCTCTAACTCTTCCCTCCCAGGGTGAGTGAGGAAATCCAAACTGTTTTGAGGTTTGTCAGGCCAGGGAGGCGGAGGTCATTTGCAATTTTTGTTGAGTAATGAGTACTTTAAAGCTTTACTAAACATGGTAGAAAGAAAGAAAAAGATTGAAAGTCTTTTCAGGGTGGCTTGTTTCACTGTGTCCCAGGCCAGGAACCATAGATAACAAATAGTTTGCTACTTTTGTGAAAGATTACAAATATGCATTGAATGTCACAGGTAGAAGAGTCCTTAGGCATCCTCTAGTACACAATCCTCATTTTATAGATGAGGAAATTGAGGCCTATAAAGGGGAAATGATTTGTTCAAGCCAGCTAGTGGTGAAGATGGATAAGAATTTGTTTCTCTTGACTCCAAAACCCATGTTTTGGGCACCAGGCTGCCCAGAAGCTTTGGTTAACAGTCGCTAGCTTTTGGATTGACAAGGATAGTTGTTAGGCTGTCCAAAGTGAGAATGATAAGCAGATGAGCTCCTTGAGGACAGGGACAAAATTATAATGATATTTTTAGTATTTATCTTCACACTTTTTGGCACAGTTTTTAGTGAAATTTGATAAATGATTGCATTGTACCCTATCTGGGGCCATTTGCCCAACTAGCCAATGTCAGTGCATTAGCAGGTCAGGTTCCCAGAGGGGAGAATACTACTTCTACAGGTTCTAGGGGTAACTCTGATGGTTGTGGTTTCTATTACTGTCACGAGCTCATGTCCATGTGCTCCACAAAGGCAATCATACAGTTGACATCAATTAGCTTTTACAAAAGATATATTTATAAAGCCATCCCCCAAAGCAGGGTACACTCTGCCCTTGTACGTACTAGGTCTCTAGGGAGAGTGAGCTCAAACTTAAAGAATGAAGGTAGTGAGGCATACATGGAAGGAACACATGCAGCTGAAGGGTACCTAAACCCTAGGGTAGTCCTTTTCTCTTTTTGCAGAATCCCCACCAAGTTTGACTCCGGATATGGTACTAATTATTGACAAGTCACTCCCTTGCCCAACTGGGCTGGCTCCTTGCAGGGTGAGGTGTCTCAGCTGATGGGTCAAGCAGGTCTCCCAGCTGATGTACTGGCTCCTCATAGGCCTTGGCTGACACTCTGAGGCCACTAGACTCAGCAGCCATTTCTCCCCACTCTGGTGTACTCTGCTATCAAACTCAGTAAGTCAGGAAGGTAAGGGGGAGTTAATGATGACAATGAAGTTGCAAACCATGGATGACTGGATGGATGGATGATAACTCTTGATAAAAACAGGGAAGTATAGAAGATGAGCGTGTTTGAGGGGAAAGATCATGAGTTCTGTTTTGGACATTTGGAGTTTGGGAGTGGGGTGGGGTTTGAGAAGCTTATGGGACATCCAACTAGAAATGTTCCATAGACCTTTGGTTATGTAGGACTGGGCCTCAGGAAAGAGACTACAGCTAGATATATAGATTTGGGATTCACGTCTATAAAGATGGTCATCGAATCCATGGTGGTTGGTGAGATCATCAAGCAAGATCTGGAGAGAAAAGAGAAAACAGAGAAGAGGGCCCTGGAAAGAGACAAGGGATACAGCAAAGGGTGAGATAAGAGGTGATGTTCTTTGCTGAGATGGGGAGAGGAAATGAAGACTCAATCCTTGGGGAGCTACAAATATTAATTGCCTACAATTCAATTCTCATTGAGGTCATGCAATATATTAGGTACACTGACAACGATTTGGTTGGCATTGTATTAGATCCATCTCAGAGCAAATGAAGCTGTCTAGTGAAAGCATCATAATGTATAGAGCACAGCACATGGCAAACAAATGTCCTTTTCTCTCAGGAACACGCATATTGGAAGTTACTTTATTTGTTGGGAAATTATGGAAAATACGTGAACTGAAGGGAAAAACATATGCAAATAATATTAAAATTCCATGGGTGACTGACGCATGTTATAGTCTATCCAGAAGTCCCAGTAAGCCAGAACCAGAGGAAATACAGTGAAGCTGGAATGTTAAGAGGCAGCACAAAAGTAGGCAAGCAGGTGGTCAGCTCATCATCTAAAAAATATGCCTCATTTCCCAATACAAAAATATTCTATATACCATAAAGCCCTGATTAAGTGGAGTGCTCAGGCAATGGCAGATTTCTTGTTGAAATGTAATTTGAGGGTTAATTGAAAGTTAACCATTATTGTTGAAAACCTTTCTATATCACCTGAGTCATTTTTCCTGCATTGGTGAGTAGAATTTGGTGCTGATGGCTGGATTATCCTTTGTCACCTGAGGATCCTGCAGGGCCAGGAGTCCCTCCTTTAGAATAGTAGTTCTCGGGAGATGGAAACATATAAAATGTTTGAGTTAAATCTGTTGTTGTTGTTGAGCGCTGAGTCCAAAAAATTATGTAATTTTTATTTTTACTTTGCTTAATCACTAATAAGCTATTTTATTTCTAATAGTCTCATTTTACCAGTCAAAAATTCTGGTTAATTTAGGGCTTCCAGTTGGTTGGAGTTTCATTGATTGTTTTATTGTTTTGCATTTTGGAACAAACTATAAATTAACCACTGTGCTCATTCCAACTTGTGGCTAATGTCTGTTGTTGAATGGGTCCATATTTCAGAACTTTACTGTGCAACATATCTGATAAAGTGAGGAACTTGACTTCTTTAGTGGGCATCTTCCATAAAGAATTTAGATCTCAGAAGGTGAAGTTTGGGCTTCCTGAGCCTCCTCTGAGATGAGCAAGAAATGTCAATCATACCTAGCTTTGGCCAGTTAACTCTGAGGAACACTAGAAATTTCATCTCTACACAAAAGATAAAATTGATAATTTTGATTACAAAATATGCATTAACTAAATCAGTGTATCTGGGATAAGAAGGAATGTTGTTGATTGGAGAAGATATTTCCATCTAGTATCTATGATAAGGGTCTGATGTCCAAGAGATGTATGGAATTAACACAAATATAAATACGTCAATGAACTAGTGAGTCCAGTCTAAAATGATCTATGATCAAGAGTTAATACCCAGAGCATAATCAATCGATAAGTTTCTGTTGATCCTATCAAAGGACATGAACAAGCAGTTACCAGAATTATAAGAAGAATTATAACTCTTAACAATTATATGAAAGATTGCTCCAGATCACTAATACAAAGAGAGATACAAATTCAAACAATACTGAGGTTTTACCATTCACCCAGCAAACTGGCAAAGATGGCAAAAGATGGAAGGGATAAGACAGGTATACTATTACCCATCATAAGGAACTGTGAATTGCTCCAATCACTTTGGGAAGCAATTTGAAGTGAGGCAAAAAGGATTAAAATGTCTATACCTTTTTACCCAGAGATGCTGCTATGTGTGTGCCTCAAAAGGATCAAAGATAGAAATAAATGTCTCATGCATAGCGAAATAGTCACTGTAGCACTTTTTATGGTAGGAGAGAACTGGCAACGAAGTAAGTATCCATAGGCTGGGTAATAGCTAAGATTGTGGTACATTAACTTTAGGAAATATTACTTCAGATTAAGAGAGGATGAGTATGAAGGATACAGAGAAGCATGGGAAGACTGGTGTAAATTGATACAGTTAAGTGAGCAGAACAGCGATATATACAATGACTACAACAATGTAAAGGAAAAACAAATGCCAGCGACTGAAGGTTGTATAATTCTGATGACCAAGCTTAGTTTAAAGAAGAGTTGAGAAAAAAGCACCCTTCTCTGGGTACAGCATATATTTTCAGACATGGTGGATGTGTTGGTTATTTCACTGAACTATCTGGTTGCAAGGGAAGGCTCCCTGGGTAATGAGGGAGGGAGAGAAGGATGTGATATGAAAGCAAAAAGTTTAAAGGTTTAAAAAATCTGTCTCTAAGGAAGTGACAACTTGGATATAGAGGAGGTAGGAGAGCTGGGTTGTTGTTAATTATCAGCTTGGGCAAGGTAACTGCAGGAACAAAGAGGGGACTAGAAGAAATCCAAATAACTTTTTAGTTTCCGCTGAATCCACACAGTGTTGATTAAAAAGGAGGTACCCATGAAGATTGGGGCAGAAATTAACTCCAAGTTGCTGCCTGTAATTATCTATCTATCTATCTATCTATCTATCTATCTATCTATCTATCATCTATCTATCTATCTATCTATCTATCTATCTATCTATCTATCTATCTATCTATCATCTATCTATCTATCTATCTATGTATCTATGTATCTATGTATCTATGTATCTATGTATCTATCTATCTATATATATATCAAATCAAAGCAACAAGCATTTATTAAAGGCCTATTCTGTCAAGGACTGTAGGCACTGGGGATCAAAAGAAAAGCAGAAGATAGTCCCTGCTCTCAGGGGGCTCATAGTCTAAGGGGGGGAAGACAACAGGCCAGCAACTATTTACATATAGGATACATACAGGATAAAGTGGAGATAATAAGATGAGAGAAGGTACTAGAAATAAGGGGGAATTAGGAAATACTTCCTATAGAAGGTGGGGTTTCAGTTGGAATTTGAAGTAAACCAGGAGACAGAGATGAAGAAGGGAAGAATTTCAGGCATGGGGGGATAGCCAGTGAAAATGCTCATAGTGGAGAGATGGAGTGTCCTGTGTGAGGAACAGTGAGGAGGTAAGTGTCACCAGATGTAGAGTATGGAGGATGGGGCAGGGTGAAGTCAGAAAACTGGAAAGGTGGGAGGGGGTCAGGTTATAAAGGGCTTTAAATCTGGCCTCAGACACTTACTAGCTGTGATTTGGGGCAAGTCACTTAATCTCTATTTGCCTCAGTTTCTTTAACTATGAAATAGGAAAAATAATAATAACACCTACATCCCAGGTTATTGTAAGGATCAAATGAGATAATATTTGAAAAAAAAACCACTTAGCACAGTGCCTGACACATTGTATGTGCTATAGAAAATACTATCATCATCACCATCATCATGATGCTGCCATGTACCAGAAGTCTGGCCAACAACAAAATACCATTTTGTAGTCATTCTGTGTAATGGAAAGAATGATGTGGGAATTAATCTCTGGGAGTGCAGGATAAATGAATAGCAGTTGAATATAAGGCCAGGGATGGAAGGTACATGTTGGACGAAGTTTATCATGTGAAAATACTCTGAGTAGGCCATGTAGCAATCATCGACATCATTCTCATCTTCCTCCAACATGCATGTACTAAGCACACGTACTATATGCCAGGCACTGTGCTAAGCCCTGGTGATACAAAGAAAGACAAAAGTGAGGCCCCCACCCCCAAGGAGCTCACAATTTAATGAGGAAGACAGCATGCACCCAACTATGGATGAACTGCTGGACTAACATGTCGGGTAGAATCAATGCCATGAACATGTATGTGCTGATCCATTGAAATGGGGGAGAGGAAAATCCCTTTTTGGGTTCAAGGCGCAAAGTTTGTCCCTGTGTGCCTGCCAGAAGCATGGATGCTGAGTGAGCATCTTCAAGGATTGGTTCTCACTTTCTTGCTCTATGGATTCAGGTGTAATTGACATCTGATATCTAATTCCTCTTTTAAGGTTGTTATGCCAGTGGGGATGGCAGAGATGATCTAGTCTGTCATTTTGTTTGGAATACAGCAGTTATGAGATATTGCACCTGGTTTCAACCTAGATAATGCTCTATATTCTCCAAAGGGGAAATAAAGTATAAATAGTGGTTATAAAAGAAAGATCACATAAGTCACCTGATCTCGGCAGAGACAGTGTGTGGTCCTGGAAAAGGTCAAAAGGCCATAGGTTCTAGTCTTTAGTTTGCTGCTAATTGACTGTGTAGCCTAGGGCAAGCCATTGTCCCTCTCTTGATTCAGTCCTTTTATTTGTTGTGTACACAGTCTGCCTCAGTATCCATCCATGCAAATTTGGGGGGGGGGTAGAATGAATTGTCATCATAGAATCATTACAGCTCTAGAGCGAAAGGGATCTCTGAGGCTGGCTAGGGAGACTACGTGATTTGGTTATCTCTAAGGTGCCTTCCAACCCTAATGTTCTCCATTCTTACCACTGAACAAATGCCGTGGGAGTATGATAGAAAATGGAGAAACACATAGATTCGTTGTGTATCCTAATAGTTTGTCAATCTGGGGGCCCTCGTAGACTTGGTTGGTATTAGTACAGTTGAACTACCATTAACTCATAATTGGAGGAGAGCACCCTCTTAAAGTACAGAGTGTAGGGGCTCAGACCCAGGTTTGAATGGCGGGGACTTTAGATGGGAAATTCACATACCTTAGCTCCCCTGCCTCCATTCAGTCTGAAAACTGAGCTTCTGTTTGTTAGTTCAGGCCTAGATGTTCATTTGCTCACTGTGCCAACAGATGTAGGCAAGTAACAACACTGAACAATAAACAGTAAATAGTTTAATTAGGACAGAAATAAACACGAAAACAGTATCAGTCACATTCCCCAAATGAGTATAGTGGCCTTCTACGTCCTTTTGAAAGTCCACTTGGCCAAGATGAGTCTGGGCCTTAATGTCCTGTAAACTCAAGGCTCCTGGTACTGGTGCATTAAAGCAGAGTCTCTCTGCAGCTAGAATATGCTACTGGCTGGTCCCCAGACTAAAGCCTTCAGTGAAGTGTCAAGTCTGTGTTTAGTGTTGCCTGGTTCTCCCTGCTGCTGTCCCTGTGTACCTGGTCTGTAGCCTATTTCTCTTGTGGCTTCTATCTACTCTCCCTGCGTTCCCCAGCTTGCTTGGCTCAACCACCAATTTCTTCAGTTATGTCCCATCTCCATCCCATGCATGCACAGCAAGCCATTGTAAATACGTGGGCTTGGGACTCAGTGGCCATGGAACAATTTATCTTGTTCCTCACATTTGACTCAGTCGATGTGGGTATTTTCTTTCGATATTTTCTTTACAAAAAGTAAAAATCATCTCTGTAATGAACTTCCTTGTATTCTTATTGATAATAATATTGTGGTAACCTTGCTAATTAGAGGTATAAGATCTGCTGACCTGTTGGTATGTCTCCTCAGTACATCAGCTGAAGGACAACTAGGTCAGTACTTCTGTTTGTAGTTGTAACACTGTTGTCATCTGTTTGGTTTTCTGAATTTTAAGATTTTTCAAATAGCCTCTATTCCAAGTGTTGCATGTGACATTTTAGAATAATGGGTGAATTAAAATGAATATTGATCTGAGAATTTCATGACATCTCATTGAGTGTGGAAGTGTGGCATGGGGCACAAAGCACGGGGTCTAGAATCAGGACACTCATGCTAGAGTTCCCGCTTTGCCACATGACCCTGAGCAAGTCATTCTAGCTTTCTGGGCCTCGGTTTCCTTATCTCCAAAATGAGGAGGTGGGACTACTTGGCCTCTAAGATCTCTTCCACTCCTGACATTCTGTGATTCCTAGATAAATGGTAGCACTTTATGGTGTCATAAGTCTGGAGGTGAACATCTCTGTGCTCTCCTGATTCTGAAGAAATCACAGAATGCCAGAATGTTAGAAACCGTCTATCCTAGTCTCCTGTTTTTACTAAGCAGAAAACTGAGGTCTAGAAAAGCTAAATGACTTAACCCAAATTTCACAGCTAGTTAGTGGCAGGGGTGGGAATAGAAATGGTATTCCTGCTTCTCGGGTCTCTGCTTTTTCCCCCTCATCTTGCTGCCTCTTTTTCTACTGCATGACTCAAAGGCAGTAGGGAGAGACAAACCACGGCAAGTGATATTATCTGCTGCCAATGCTAAGTCGGTCTGTTGTCGTCTTTGGTTTTTCATTCTCCTGGACTTTCTGCATTTGGGCAAGCATTGGGCGTAGTTGAAAGTTGAAGTTGGATAAGCCTGTCCTTTTGCTTATTGCCAAGGATATGCTGAAATGGTTACTTCAACTCAAAGTTTGTTTGACATGGCTAAACATTTCACTTCTGCTAAATAGCAAATAGAAAACTTCTTACATCTGTCCAGAAAGGGAACACATGGATGCCAGTTCTAGCTATTTCCTTCTTCTCTAACCCGAGAATCTCCTGGAGGGACCTCCCCGAAGTTATCCTAGAACATATGATGACTAAGACTTGTTGACATAAATGGTTCTGCCAAGAATTTTGGCTTGGAATGGCTCAGAGCCTCCCAAGGACTGATTTTTCTCCCAGGGGTTTTTAGTGAAGCTATGAGACCTTTTACTATGGACTCTTTGGGCCTGTGGGGATTACACTCATTTCCATCTCTGTTTCTGTTTCTTCGGATTTTTTAGTCAATGCCCCTCTCTCCATGTGTGTATATATGTCACCTCCTATAACGTCTGCTCCTCGAGGACAGGGTAATTATACTCTGTAGAACCCCTTGCCTGTTAGGTCAGAGTGGCCAAGATACATCTTGACTGTTTAATATCTCCTTTAAAACTTATCAGTCAAGTAACAATATTTCTTGATTTACCATACACTCAGCACTTTGCTAAATGCTAGGATGGGGGTAGAGAAAAAGAGTACATCTCATGGTTCTTACCCTCAAGGAGTTTACAATCTATCTTGGGAGACAAAAATAATGCACATTAAATAATTAAGAAATCATGTGATATGGATTCTGTGTTACACGAAAGAGAGATAAGTGAGGGCTGATGAAAGGCGGGACTTGAGCTGGGCCTTGAAAGTTGGATTGGATTTTAGTAAGTGGAGGATAAAGGGGTAGAGAAGGGAACAATGTAGGCCAAAGCATAGAAGAAAGGAGCTTGCTACCTGGGAGGAGACAATGAAGAAACTAGCCTTATTATAATAGAAGGTTTATAATTAGGAGTAACAGGAGAAAAGGCTGGGTAGGTAGGGGCCAGACTATGGAGAACCTCGAAAACCAGGAAGAGGAGTTTGAATTGAATGCAGTAAGCAATAGGGAGCCACAGTAGGTTCTTTTTTTTTTTTTTTTGGCTAGGCAGTGAGGTTAAGTGACTTGCCTAGGGTCACACAGCTAGTAAGTGTTATGTGCTTGAGGGCAGATTTGAACTCAGGTCCTCCTGACTCCAGGGCCGGTGCTCTATCCACTGTGCCACCTAGCTGCCCCCCACAGTAGGTTCTTGACTGCCATGAAACCATACAAAGTTAGATCTAGAAAGAACCCTAGAAATCTTCTAGTTCATTGGTTTTAAATTCAAATTACTCATATCTTGTATGTTTGTATCACTAATTTACCTAGACTGATGGTATATAAATATTTTTTTCTCTTTCAAAAAATTGTTAATCTGTATACATAATCATTTGAACTAAGGGACCAAAGGCTGTGCAATATGACTCAGTGGGCTGTAAGTAGCCAGAGTGGTTATTTGAGAATTCTGGTGTAGTCCAACCTCTTCTTTTTACAGATAAGGAAACTGAGGTCATAGCTAGTTAGTGCAAGCACGGGATTTAGAAACCCAGGTATCCAATACTCTTTTCATTACACCGCATTGAGCATGGGAGAGACATGACAAAAGTGATGTTTTAAGGAAGTTAATTTGGCACTGGCAGGCTGGATGACTCAGATTTTCAAGTTCCAGGTACCATTTCTATAAGTGACTCTTCGTTCCCTAGTTTAACTGTACACATTTTAATTAGAGATCAGGAGCAAGGCTAGCAGAAAATGAATTGTGTGCAGGTAAGACTACTGTATATAATAGAAATCTACCCTGTGCATACTTGCTTTAATCATTTTTCATATATATCTTTTGTTTAGACATCACCTTCATCTTCCCATCTATTTCTCCTCTTCCCCTCCCAGGGGAGCAATCACTTATAGTGAAGAGATTTTTAAAAGAAGAAAAAAAATCAGCAAAGCCCATTAACACATTGAACAATTCTGATGCTATAGGCATTGTTCCATACCTATGTGCTCTCACCTCTGCAAAGGAATAGTGGGAGATAACCTTCTCATAGCTTTTCTTTGGGGCTAAGTTTGGTCCCCATAATATTGAAATATTCAGTCACAATTGTTTTATAGTTATTATTATTTCCATTTCCATTGTTGTAGTTATTGTTTTATTAGTTATAGTTATTGTTATATTATTTTCCTGACTTTGTTTACTTTACTTTCCATTAGTTCATGTATAAATCTTTCTGTATTTCTCTCTATCCATCATGTTCCTCATTTTTTGACAGCACATTAATTTTCCATTACATTTGTGTACCACAGTTGGTTTAGCTATTTCCCAATCAATGGGTATCTACTTTGTTTCCAATTTTTTGACACCACAAAAAGTACTACCATAAAGGTTTTGGTGTATCTGGAGCCCATCTTTTTTGTCACTGACTTCCCTGGGGTATATGGCTAGCATTATAATCTCTGGATTAAAGGTTATAGTTGCTTTCTTTGCATAATTTCTTTGCATAATAAAGGTTTTAGTTGCTTTCTTTGCATAATTCTCCATTGTTTTCTAGAATGCTCAAACCAATTCACAACTTCACCAAAACACATTAGTGTGCCTGTCTTTCCACAACTCTTCCAACACTGACTATATCTATCTTTTGTCATCTTTGCCAATTTGCTGAATGTGAAGTGAAACCTCAGGGTTATTTTCATTTGAATTTCTCTAATTATTTGTGACTTGGAACATAATTTTATATGGTGGTTAATAGTTTGCAGTTCTTTTGAGAACTGTTTGCTCATATCCTTTGATCATTTATCTGTTGCACCCCATGGACACTTAATTTGTGATAACCGACTGATTAGCTAGTATTGGGTGCTAGAAGGATAACAACAATGTGACCCTTGAAATTCTCCTTGAAGGAAAAGGTATACTTGTTTATGGATTGCCAATATAAATATTTCCTGATTCAATTCAACATGCATGTACAATGTACCGATTCTATGAGGTACTAGAAATACAAAGACAAAATGAAAAACTTTCTGTCCTTACAAGAGTTTGCCCTCTAATGGGAGTAGGTGGGTGATATACTATGTATACAGTTAAGTGTATACATGATTATTTGAGGAGAGGGCCAGAGAAGTCTTTCCATAAGGAGGTGATATCTGAATTTTGTTGGCATGGAATGTTCACAGGGATTGGAGCATAGGTTCCCAAAGTGGGTGATATCACTCCCTGGGGGGCACTGGAATGATCCAGGGGGTTGGTAGTAGCCTCAGGTGTAATTGGAGGGTTTTGAATAAAAGTAAGGGGGCAGTGGAAGCATAAGGAAAGAAGAGAAGAGAAGAAAATTTTGAAAAACCGTTCATACATGTTATATCTGTTGTATAACAGAGTTAAAGTCATAGTGATTACATTATTTTCCAAACAAACACACAAAATGAATGTTATGATCAATCAGTGGTCAAATCTGCCAACAGGTCTTAACAACCAAGGGTTGGCAGGCCAGCCTGTCATGCATTGTTGGAAAGTCCAGCATGCATTGGCAGGAATAGGTGTGTGTAATGACTTGTTTACAATACAATACTACATGGTTACATGATGCAATATTGTGTCATCAAAATTTGAACATAGGATAAAAACACAAATTTACAATAAATTATTAAATTTAAGATGCATTATTGAAAATATATGTTTTATATAATTTTGAAATTGTGCAAATTAAAAAAAAAACAGTTAAAGAGTTAAAGAAAGTAGATTTCCAGGGGGACACTGAATGATTTTCTTTTTAAAGGGGGGCAGTAGGCCAAATATGTTTGGGAACCTCTGTTGGAAGGACCACAGATCTCAGAACAAATACGCTTCAAATGTTCCCAGTATTTGCATGGGTGGGGAGGCAACAAAAACAGTCAAAGAAATTAGTGTTAGAAAGAGATCACCCAAATTAAATGTGGTCCATGTGAGCCCAGAGCTATGGTTTTGAATCCCAGGTTTCCTTTATAAAGAACTAAATCTAGTCCCATCACTAACATTCATTACAGAATTACAGACATATCAAATGTCAGAGTTAGAAGGGACCTCAAAGGCCATGTCATATAATCCTCTCACTTTACACTTCTGACTGTAGAGTCCTAATGCTTTTCCCACTATGCCTGGAGATCATCTAGTGAGTTGAACTCACTCACTTTTGTTGTTGTTGTTGTTTAGTAGTTTCAGTTATATCGGACTCTTCATGACTCCAACTGGGGTTTTCTTGGCAAAGACAGTGGAGTGGTTTGCCATTTCCTTCTCCAGCTCATTTTACAGACGAGGAACTGAGGCAAATAGGGTTAAGTGACTTGCCCAGGGTCACGCAGCTAGTAAGTGTCTGAGGCTGGATTTGAACTTAGGAAGAGCAGTCTTCCTGACTCCAGGCCTGGTGCTCTATCCACTGTGGCACCTCCTAGTTGTCCACTAACTTTACAGAGGAGAAAACTAGGGCTCAGAGGGAGTAAGTGATTTGTCCCAGGATTAGAGAAGAGAAAGAAAAGGAATATGCACTTATGTAGTGCCTACTATGTGCCAGGCACCATGCTAAGTACTTCCCAGTTATTAGCCCTTTTGATCTTCGTAACAACCCTACTGGATTTAGGTGCTGTTAATATGCCCATTTTATAGTTGAAGAAACAGGGTCACACAGCTAGTACATGTATGAGGCCATATTTGAACTCGGCCCTTCCTGACTCCACCCTCAGTGCTGTGGTGTGTGTGTTATATAGCAAGTTAGTGACCCAACTGAGACTTGCCCTTGGGCCTCCTGATTCCATGTCCATTGTTATTTCTACTAGACCACCTAGATATGTGCTCACTGTCATGAGTCTTTTAAGTTGCTTGTAACCCAGTCTGATGGATGTGGAATGATGCTACCCATTGCTTGTGATGAAGCTACAAATGGTTGATCCCATGGCCTTATTGATCTCAGGGAGGAATTTGCAGGTAAAAAGCTCCCAAGTCCAGCCAGTCTATCTTTTGTATGATACCTCACTAGATTCTATTCATTAAACTGGCATGGAAGGAATTCTCCAAAGGGTCATTTGCAAACTATGCTTTTGGATGACCTCTTAAAAAGTGCAATGTTTCCTTATAAGGAGCATGGAACATATGCCCTCAATCATGGGAGCTGGCAATGAAAATGTTCTTTGCTTAGCCCTTGGCATGCCATGATACTCTTGCACGTAATTTTTTTCTGTTTTGATATGGTGACATTTGTGCAGATCTCTCCAGTTCTGTTCTGAAGGAAGATGCATAGAAGAGGCAGAAAATGAAAATTACCTAAAACAGTGGTTCTCAAAGTGTGGTCCAGGGACCCCTCAGGGTCTGTGAGGTCAGAACTCTTTTCAAAATAATAGTAAGATGTTTCCATTTCTAATATGATAAATATGGATCAATATAACCCACATAAACCAAACTCTTTAGAGGGACTCAGTAATTTTTAAGAGTGGAAAGGAGTTCTGAGACCAAAAAATTTGAGAACCACTGATATAAAAAAATACAAGTCATTAAGATGTGAAGCTTTTTTACCCATTAAATACCTACATCAAAGGGGGGTAGTGGGTAGCATTTAAATTCCCATTTTTACCGTTTTAGAAACAGTTTGCCTATTTGAGCACTTATGTAACACAAGGAAGAACTTGAGACCCCTTTTTACATTTCAAGAAAAAAGTCCAGGAGAGGGTGGATGACAGATGGAATCTGAGGCCAGGTTCATTAACCTCTTCTTTTCTAAAATCTAAAACAGTCATGAAAGAACTACTCAGTCACAGTCCTTTCCTATACTCTCTCTGCTCTACAACCCCCAGAATTAACACAAGAGACTGTTCTACAAGCAGATCCAATACTAGCAGCAATGGAAAAGTGAGCACATTGGGTGTTAAGCTTATAAAAGGGGTAGTTTGTAAATTTTGTTTTTATTTTAATTGACACACATTTATTTTCTCTCCAGGCCACCCCCAAGTGAAAAACCAAACTCTTCTAACAAATATACATGGTTGAGAAAAACAAATTTGCCTTATTGACCATGTCCAAAAATGTATTTCTCATTGTACGTCTTGGGTCCTTTCCTCTCAGTCAGGAGAAGGGTGGTATGTTTCATCACCATTCCTTTGGAGTCATGGTTAGCCATATTGCATTCATTCATGTTCTAAAGGCTTTCAAGGTCTTTACAATACTTTTGGTATTATATAAATTGTTCTCCTTGTTCTTCATATCTCACTCTGCATCAGTTCATATAAGTCTTCCCAGTTTTCTCCATAACTGCCCCTTTCATGATTTCTTATGGCACAAAAATATTCCATTACATTCATATACTATAATTTCTTCAAGTATAGCCCAATTGATGGATGCCGCTTTAGTTTTTTATAAAGGGATAGTGAAGGGGAAGTTAGGCCACCTGACTTCAGGAAAAGGCAGTTGCTTTCCTAACCTTAGATGTTGAATTCAGTGGGAACTATAGTTTCAAATTGCCGGTGGATAAACATTGAACAGGGTGGGGAAAAGTCATTCTGAGGATATAGGAAACAGTATTTGATTTACAAGATTCTCTGGGGAGAAAGACTTCTTTGGAACATTTGAAAACAGTGAAGGAGACTTGAAAAGTGAATATGATTGCTTTGAAAGGAGAAAAAAAGAAATTCGAGATTTCCTATCAGATGCAAAGCTAATTCATGGGAAAAAAGAATGCAGCTGTTTATGAGTTGGGTGCTTTTCAGGGCAATAAAGACTCTGTTAGACCTATACATTCTATTGGGGGAAAACATGTACATAGAAAATTAAATGCAAAACATATAGAAAATAATATCTCTGAGGACACTGCAGCTGAAAGATTGAAAATGATATTAAAATGAATTTCAATTACTCTTCCCTTCAGCATAATGAATACATTATTAACATTTTGAAGAAAAAGTTTCCTTCTCTTGTATTATATTCTTTCTTCATGGACCTTCCTTGAGAATAATGAATAGCAGAAAAAAGGAGCACCAAAGCCAGCGTGGCTGGGACTCAGTGTTAACCTTGTATGTCATTTGGTCATTTAATTTGCAGCTTCCTTGGACTGAGCACCTTTATCTGAAGTAATCTATTTGGGGTTTCTGCATGTGACTAGGAAGGTATATTTTCTTTCATAATGTTCTTATTGAAATGTGACTGGGAGGGCATATTTTCTTTCATAATGTTCTTATTGAATTTTCCATATGAGGAGATTAGGGCAGCAAGTGGTTAATTGTGGGAACTGAGTGAACCATACTGACTCCATCTTGTGACTCAATTCTAGATCTAGCTCCCTTCTCTTTCTATTCAGTTATGAGTCTAGTACAAATTCTGTCTTGTGAGAAAACTTAATTCAGTTGTGAGAATTGGGATAAAACTTTATTGCACCATTTGAACCTAGCCCTGTGTGGCTGGGAAACTGGATCACCTGCTGCTTAGGGACCCTTAACCAAGGACCTAGGTTTTGCTGAGTTGAAACCCAGTCAGATTGATGCAAAGGAGTTTTCTCACAATTGTGTATCCCAAGCATCCCATATACCTTATCTGAAAACTGGCCCTGTACTGATCAATCAGTTATTATTTCCACGTCCCCTGTTTCCGTGTTTCCCATGTTTACAGACACTTGGGAAGAGTGGAACACCTCTTTTTGTGAATTCAGGGAATTCCCCCTGTTTGCTCTCCCCCTCCCAACTTGGAAAGTCTCTAATCTTTCCTCCAATTAGAAATCAGATTGCCTAATGTTGTATTGCTTTCTTTTAATGAATTGGTCTTATTTGGTTGTTTTTAATGCATAAAAGTCTGCCTCCTCCTCTATTGAGGGTTCAGGCCTAAGCTGAGGAAGTCTGGTCCTGGTTTATTGGGCAATTGCCATTCATTGCTGAATAAATTGATACGCTCAGAAGATGAAACCTTTGTTTCCTCAGTCATTTCATCTTTCATCCTCCAGGCGTACCACTCCCCTACGGCTGTTTAAATAATTTCCACATTTTATCTCTTACCTCCGCTAGAATATACATTAGGAGCAAAGTGTGTGAGGATGTGTATGCTTCTAATCAACTAAGAGCATTTTCCTTGCTAAGTGAAGGCCAGGTTGCCTGACCTAGGAAGGCACTGAAATTCTCCAGTATCATTGCTAAAGAACTAAACTAATTTTTCTTCAAAATTATAACACCTACTTCTTTTGTTATATAGAATAAAACAAATTTTTTCATTAGTCATTCATTTATTAATTTATGTATGAAGTGGTTTATTATTTTTTAAATTTTGCTTTAATATCATTTAGGTCTTTCAAAAGACATATTGCTTTTAATTCAATGGTCTTTTTTTCATTCCTCTTCCTTCTTAACATCTCTGTATGGTCAGAGTATCCTCTTCTCTCATCTCCAGGTTTTTCATGTTCCCTCCTGGTTCTCTTCCTACCTGTTGGACCACTCCTCTGTGTTGTTTTTTCTATCTTTATCCCAGTCATTCTCTCTAGCTATGGGTTTTCCTCCAAGATTCTGTCCTAGGCCCTCTTCTCTCTATATACTATTTCACTTGGTGATCTCATCAGTTCCCATGGATCCCAAAGAATCATCTTTAAGTGCTGATTCTCAGATCTATATATCCAGCCGTAATGTTTCTCCTGAGTTCTAGTTCCACATGTATGACACACATATAGCCTTTTGGCTGTATTCAATTGGATGTCCTGTAGATATCTCAAACTCAACTTGTCTGAAACAGAACTCCTTATCTTTGCTGCCAAAGCCTCCCCCCTCTCCAACTTCCTCTTACTGTCAAGAGAGCCCCCATCCTCACAGTCACCCGGTCTCGGTGTTATTACCAATTCCTCACTCTCATTCACCTTACATATCCAATCTCATCCTCAAATCTTGTTCTACCTTAGCAACATCTCTTGAATGAGGCCCCTTCTCACCACTCACTGATCTCTTGCACTTTCATCTTGAGTTTAATTCCAACCCTAACCCATCTTCTAGTCAGCTGCCAAAGTGGTTTTCTTAAAGGGCAGGTCTAACCATGCTGCCCTCTACTCAGTAAACCCCAGTGGCTCCCTCTGATGAAATATAAACCCTGGTCCCATTTTGAAACAGGGCACTTCCTTCCTTGCCAGTCTTTTTTCTGCTTTACTCCTCTTTATGCACTGTAAGATGAAGCTACCCTTGCCCACTCATTCTTCCTCACACACTCTTATCTCCTGACGGTGCCTTTCCACTGACTGTCCTCCATTCCTGGAATGTTCTCCCTCCTCACTTCTGCCTCCTCTTTTCCCTGGCCTCCTTTAAGATTCAGCTCAGATCCCATCTTCTGCAAGAAACTTTTCCTAATCCTTCCTTTCCCAATTCCCTTCCCCTCCCCCACTGATAGCGCTTTCCTGCTGAGATTACTTTCCGTGGCTACTTTCTATGTTTTGTTTGCTCATAGCTGCTGTGAGCTCCTTGAAAGGAGCGGCTATTTTTTGACCTCTTTTATATCCCTGTCACTTATCACAGTGCCTAGCACTAATAGACATTTAATGAATGTTTATTGACTGATTGACTCACATTTGTTATGTATTACTGTGCTTTTGTTATAGGGGATACAAAGTCAGGCCACTGCCCTCAAGACACTTAGAGTCTATTTGTAGAGACAATACACAAACCCATAAAGTTACACTGCAAAACCAGATTTAAATAAGAGGTCAGTACATCGGTGTTAGCTTTGGGACCAAATGGTATGTGATTAATCATACCCAAAGGAGTGGTACTGATAATAAATTAGCAGAGTTCAGAAGCAGGAGAGGTCACCGGGAGCTCCACTGAGTTAGGAAGACTTCATAGAGGAGAGATTTGAGCTGGTTCTCCAACAATGGGGTAGGATTTGGCTGGATGGAAAGAAATCTCATATCACCTTCTCCCCTCTTTAAAAAAGCTTCCTGGGATAGCTAGGTGGCGCAGTGGATAGAGCGCTGGCCCTGAAGTCAGGAGGACCTGAATTCAAATCCGACCTCGGACCAAACACTTGACACTTACTAGCTGTGTGACCCTGGGCGAGTCACTTAACCCCAATTACCTAAAAATAAAAAAATAAAAAAAGTTTCCTGTTTGTCTCCCCACCTCTTGGTAACATCTCAATAGACCCTCAAGTTTTCCAGTGGCCCAAGAAGAGAAACTACAGAAAGAAGGGCTCCTGGTACCCTACTTTTGTTGCTTTTTTCTTAGGAGTGCTGCACCTTTAGTATCTGTGCTCCTTTATTTGCCCCTCAGGATGTTTTGGGGACTTCTTGGGCAAATGATTTCACTTTTATTCATGCCTCAATGATCCTGATCGAAAAAATGGGCAGCACCCGGAACCCTCAGGAATGCTGGGAGGATGTCTGTTTGCTCCTAAGGGAGCTGTACAAGATGTCTAATGGATGACATATGCTCATTTCTTTGACTGTGGTTGACAGTCCCTAGCTTACTACTGATCTTGCATTTTCTCTCCCCATTTATTTTGAGCTGACTGGGCCAGATGCATATTATTCCCTTACTCTCTTCTCTTGACTGCAGATGCTCTTCACAAGGCTAGTAATATGTAATGCCAGAATGCCATCACTCGGATATTTGCATCATGACAACTGATGCTTTAATTATGGCCAATAAATGCATTATAACTTGATCTGTGTGTATTTAATAACTTCTGCCATAGGAACCTTGTGAGTAAGTACTTTATGAATGTCTGTTGAGTTTGTTGTTGAATTATTCAAATTTAATAGATGAAAAAATGAGGCTTAGATCTGAAATGACATGCCTAGAATGGATCCAATTCAGTAAGCATTTATTAAGTACCTACTGTATTTGAGGTAATGTAGATACAAACAGAAAAAACAAATAGCTCCTGTCTACAAGGAACTTCTATTTTCCTGGGGGCAGTGAGTGGGGAGACAATACATGTACATAAATCAGTAAATTGAGGAGGAAGAGGTACTGCAGGCAATGTGGGGCAGTGGATCTGGGCTCCAGTCCTGGCTCAGCCAGTATCCAGCTATGTGACCTTGGACAAGTCCCTTCTCTTCCCCTGGGGCTCACTTTCTTTTCTGAGGGGGTTGGACTTGCTGATCCTCTTCTTAAGAAGGGCTGTCTTTTTCATAAGTGAGAGTTGAGGAATTGTGAGGTAGAATATGGAACTGCAGTTGTGATGAAAACAATATCGCAGAATAATGTTTTCCTATGAGACCTTAGAAAGATGGCATGGCACATTCTTCTCTTATGTTTCTCATTGTCATTTTCCTTTTAAAAAGCACTTAGAATATAGCCCAGAAATAGAAATACAGGCATTAGGATGGAGCATAAAATATTGAATGGCTAAAGACCACCAATTTGCAGGCCAACAGGATTCCCACCAAAATGCTTCTGTTTAAGCAAGATTGAAAGGAGATTTCCCTCGGGTTGTAGCTGCCATCCTTCTATACTACTCACCTGTCTCAGAGGCCTCCTACTTTCTTCTGGCTTTTGCAAATCTTCAGTGGGATTTTTTCACTTGAGATCCAGACTTGTTTCCTCTTTTGTTCCTGTGAGTACAGCAACAGCTCGAAATTCGTCATGTGCCCATCACTTGCCCAGCGTGGCAGTGGAAT
The DNA here is from genome assembly GCF_900497805.2 of Vombatus ursinus. NCBI lineage: Eukaryota > Metazoa > Chordata > Mammalia > Diprotodontia > Vombatidae > Vombatus > Vombatus ursinus. The sequence continues at coordinate 4,771,074 of NW_020944469.1, read as the reverse complement.
GTCCCTGTTTGGCTTCCTGGCTGGTGTGGCACATGCTGTGGCCTGCGTACTCTCAGGTCAGACATTCCAGAGCTCTTCTTGCATAAGGCCTGGCTGACCCTCTTCTCTAGCTTTGGTTTCTCATTCTTTGTTCCAGCCAAACTGGCTCATCAGCTGTTCTCTGAAATTGTCCCAGCCCTTCTTTCCTCCTGCCATTTGTCTGGGTTGCCCTGTGGTGAGAGGTAGCATGGTGTAGTAACTGAGTTCTTGCCTTCGAAGCAGGCCCAGGCTGAATTCAGATCTGGCTTCAGACATTTGGTTGCTGTGTGGCCCTGGGCAAGTCATATTCCCTTGTCGGGATTTAGTATCCTCCTCTGTAAAATGAAGGGGTTGGATTTGCCCTCCAAGGCCCCAGCCAGATCCTTCACATTTTGTCCATTGCAATCCTTTTCTCTTATCTAAGTCCAGCTCAGTTACAGCCTCAACAAAGCCCTTCTTGATCCCACTGGGCTGAAAAGAGCCTTCCTGCTCCGTTTTCCTAGAGCACACGGGAGCCCTCCCAGCTCCTCACCCCACCTTGACTTAAAGCACTCATTCTGGTGGACATCTCTTCTTCCTCTCAAAAGATTGCTTATGAAAAGCTTGCGTTTGGCTTGAATTCAGACACTTCTTTTCCTTTCAATTCCATAATCACTAATCAGGCACCTAACATGGAGCTGACTTTGGCCTTGGAGGACCTTGGTCCAAATTCTGTTTCTGTCACGTGCTGTCTTAGTACCCTTGGGCCCAAAGGGAGAAGGCCCCCCACTCTGAGTCTAAGGTTTCTCATCTGTAAAACTGTAGCGGCTGGACTAGATGACCTTAGAGGTCCCTTCTAGCTGCATATCTATGACCTTACATGCAAGGCCTTTTAGCCAGGACTAGGGGTACAAAGACACGAGTGAAACAGCCTTTGCCCTCAGAGGTCTTTCATTCTATTAGAGGTACGTAGAACATGTATGCACATAAGCATGCACAACCTAACTGGAGGAGGAAGGATGAGTCTGGGCTTTGCAGAAGAGGTGTCACCTGAGCTGAGCCTTAAATAAGACTCAAGTTTCTTAGTGGCAAAGGGTGAAGAGAGGGTATGTCTCAAGAATGAGGGCAGCTTGGGCAGGGCCCTAAGGGCAGGAAACAGCAAGCAGGCCAGTTGGGTTGGAATGTAGGATGCATGAACAAGGAGTAATATAAGGAAAGTTGAGTGTCAGAGAATGATGCTCTTGAATTGTGGTGCTGCGGTCACTGTTTTTGAGTCCCTTGGACAGCAAGGGGACCAAATCAGTCAATACATAAAGAAATTAATTCAGGCTGTTCACTGGAAGGTAGGATTCTGAAGTGGAAGCTTGAATACTTCAGCCACATAATGAGAACATAGGACTCATCGTACCCTGATGTTGGGGAAGATTGAAGGCAAAAGAAGAAGGGGATGACAGAGGATAAGATGGATGGATGGTGTCATGGAAGCAACGAACATGAGCTTGGGCAGACTTTGGGAGATAGTGGAGGACAGAAGGGCCTGGTGTGCTATGGTCCATGGGGTCACGGAGTGTCAGACACAACTGAGCAACAACAACGACATAACATAAGATTAGAAAAGTGGGCCAGACCAACATGATAAAACAGGAAAATGATAAATGTTAGCGAAGATGTGGGAAAATTGGAACACAAATGCATTGTTGGTGCAGTTGTGAAATGACCCAACCATTTTGGAGAGCAATGTGGAACTATGCCCAAAGGGCTATAAAAATGTGCATACCCTTTGACCCAGCAATAGCACTTCTAGGGCTGTAACCCAAAGAGATCATCCAAATGGGAAAAGGACCCACATGTGTAAAAATATTTATAGCAGCTCTTTTTGTGGTGGCAAAGAAATTGAGAGGATGCCCATCCATTGGGGAATGGCTAAACAGGTTGTGGTATATGGATGTAATGGAATACTATTGTGCTATAAGAAATGATGAGCAGGTGGACTTCTGGAAAACCTGGAAAGACTTGTATGGACTGATGCCGAGTGAAGTGAGCAGAACCAGTAGAACATTGTACACAGTAACAGTCACATTGTGTGATGACCGACTCTGATAGACTTAGCCCCTCTCAGCAATGCAAGGATCTAAGACATCTCCAAAGTCTCATGATGGAAAATGCTATCCATATCCAAAGAAAGAACTATGGAGTTTGAATGCAGATTGAAGCATACTATTTGCTCTTGTTTTTTAACTTCTGTTTTGTTTTGTGTCCTCTTTCTTGTGGTTCCTTCTATTGATTCTGATTCTTCCTTAGAACATGACTAATGTGAAAATATGTTTAATAGGAATGTATATATATATATAGCCTATATCAGATTGTGCACTGTCTTGGGGAGGAAGGTGGGAAGGAAGGGGGAGAAAAATTTTAAACTCAAAAGCATATGGAAATGATTGTTGATAAATCAAAATAAATTAATAAAAAAAGAAAAGTAGGCCAGAGAGATGGTAAGTGCCAAAATGTCAAACTAAAGTATTTGGAACAGTTTGCTGGGCCTGGTGGGACATGCCTGTAACCCCAGCTACCTGGGAGGCTGAGGCTGGGGCATTGTTTGAGTCAAGGACTTCTAAGCTGCAGTGGGCTTCACCAAGCAGGTGTCAGCACTATGTTTGGCATCAATATGGTGAACCCTCAGGAGCAGAGGAGAGCCCCTCCGTTACCCTGCCTCAAAGTGGGCAAACATGCCCAGCTCAGAAATGGAGCAGGTCAAAGTCAATCAATCAATCAACATTGATTAAGTATATGCCAGGTCAAAGCTCTTGTGAGGATCAGTAGGAGGACTGGCACTGTGAGTAGACCCAGTACTTCCAGCCGGGGTGAGACAAGGAGATCAAGTCTTTAAAAAAAGAGTTTTGGCAGTGGATAGAGCACTGGCCCTGAAGTCAGGAGGACCTGAGTTCAAATCCGGCCTCAGACCAAACACTTCACACTTACTAGCTGTGTGACCCTGGGCAAGTCACTTAACCCCAACTGCCTAAAAAAAAAAAGAAAGAATAAATAAATAAAGAGTTTTGAACATTTTGAAATAACAGTAGGAAAAACAGGTTTCCATCCAACCTCTTCTCAAAAGAGGTAAGGAGTTGGAAGCAGTATGCATGCTAAGCCATTACCATTTGACATGGTCATAGGACTGAGGAGATATTACAAGAGAAAGAAAGCTAGATTGCTGAAATGACTGAGACTCTCCAACCTGCTCGTTATAGGGTAGAATGTTGCAAACATTTAGAAGGGTAACCAATCTATCCTGCAGCACGTGAATTTTTAAAACATATTTTAATAACTATTTCAATATGATTGATTCCCTTTGTAATCCTTTGCATTTTATTTTACACATTTAAAAATATGAAGCTGAGAGAAGGGGTCAGTAGGCTTTACCAGATTGCCCTGGGGTCCTCAACACAAACAAGGTTAAGATGCCCTGCCTGTAGGTTTATGTGGAAGGAAGATTCATCTCCCTGTCCTAGGCTGGTTCAAGAGAGAAGGAGCTCTTCATATCCTCATTCCCCTTCCATGGCTCCCATCAGTGAGATACATGTGCCCTGGGCATGGCATTTTCTCAGAGTAGAGTAATGCTTTCTAATGAAGCCACACATCTCAGAGAAGTGAATAAGAAGGTATAGGGGCTGGTCGTGTAAATAGCTTAGCAATTCTTGGGTCAAGGATTTTGTATAAGATTCAAGTAGTTTGAGTTTCAGGATGAAATTTAAAAGGAGATGCAGGGGAGACCCCCCCCCCCCCAGGCTGTTGAAGTAATCCCAGCAGAGTCCTTTTAGAATCCTAGCACAGTGGCTAGGGCGTAATTGGTTGAGTCAGTTTTTCAGGGTCTTCTGCTCCTAGAGGTACCAGCCATTTCCAAATTCAATACATTTCAGAGAGTAACATGATGAAGCAATATTTTTCTTTAATCGTCTTTACCATAGCTGGTTGAAGGCGATAGCCTTCAATCTAGGCTGTGCCAAAACATCTGGCTTTATTTTTGCCATTATTAGTTGTCTTTTTCTTCATAATGCCAAACATCTGGCTCTTTGGGAATAATTTAAGGTTACACAAAATATTCAGGGGATTGGATGGTTTCTCACTTTGAATCCAGAGGTTTTGGTATCCCCTTGATTCAAAGCCTAGTATGGATTACTGGAGCAGAATAGTGTGCAGACCCAATCTGCCATTCATTGCAGCCAATAAGATTTAAGAAATGAATTGACCACCCATCTATCTTGCCCTTGAAAGTAAGCACATAGCTCTGTTTGGCTTTCATCTTGTTGGGGCCTATGATTTCAGGTGTAGGGAAATCTTGGTGAGGAAACCTCCTCTCCCAGTGGTGATCAAAAACATACTGTCACCTCTAGTCAGAGAGGACTGCCTGGGGGCATCAAGAAGCTGGGACTTTCCCAGAAGCAGACAGCCAGGATTCATTTAGCACCAGTTGGGCTTGAATCCAGGTTTTCCTGACCCTGAAGCTGGTTCTTTAACCACTGTGCCACATTGCTTCTTTGTTTTTTGTTTTTGTTTGTTTGTTTGTTTTTTTTATAACTTTTAATCAATACTTTTCTGCTGACAGTTGTGTCTTCACAATGAATTGCCCTCCCTGCTTCAGGCACAAAGCACATTCCCTGAAAACAGTTAAGCAAAACTACTTAAAGGAGTGATTGTGACCCCTAGTACATGTCTCTTTCAGCTTCTGAGGTTGACCCGATATGTGCTTTAGCTTATATAGCTTGGTACCAACATTGTCTGTTTTATTTTACTGAGTTGTCTTCTATTAATGCTGTCTTTATTTACATTGTTGTAATCATTGACTATGATCTAATATGCAAATGGGTCTGGGATCGATCTATTTGAGGGTTTCCTCCAATGATGGAGATCTCATCCCTTCCTGAGGGCCTCTTGTCTACCTTCCAGAAGTGCCATACGGGGGTCACCCCATTATGCTGGAGGCCCTCCTTGCTTTCTCCTAACATCAAGAAAGAACCAGTGGAGGACTCTGCCTCTCTGCCTGTCATCCCTCACTTGCTCTCATCAAGGTGACCAGCCCATTTTCTCTTCCTATCATACTTGTCATTGATGACATCTTTTCTTCTTCTTCTAAGTTCCTTGTTGGTTATGTGTGGCAGCCTGTTTGAACTCACTATTGCCTTTCCATTGTTCCTGTATAATGTTTATTTTCAATTTTGCAGAGACTCTTATATCTCATGTTTCACTGACACGAAACAACCCTGGTAGAACATTGGTATGTAAAAGATAGGCTTTTGTTTCCAGGGGAAGCTCGAGATTGTTAAGGGAACTTCACAGTTTCTCAAAGGCAATTCAGCCTTCCTTCCTCCTCTTCTTCAACTCTGAGCCAAACCCATTGCCCATTTGTATTGTCTGCTGCACATATATGTACTGATGGACAAGTTCTATAGGTTTTCTGTTTAAATGCATATTGTAATATGGGCACTAAACATTCTTCATCCACTTGCTCTTTCCTGTGTGGATGGTCAGGCTGACTTTCTTGAGGGGTTAGAGATCTTTTTAGGGGCTTGGTGCATCCAGCACAAGGTCTTGTGCAAATAATGGCATATGAAGGACCTCACCATCCACAGGGAATCTCTGTTGAACTTGAATTCTTTGCTAGATCTACTTCATCATAGTGGTAAATGCTTTAGCAAGTTTAGGTCTCTTAGTGTTTTGTTTTGCCTGATGTTTATAATCAATCAGTCTTTAAATAGTGTTATTTCTGTTTTGTCTTTCAAGGAATATTGGTGGATTTTGATGTATGGATGGGAGACAACTTGTTGAAAAAGGATCTGTAAGGTGACATCTTGTTTGACTAAATCAGATTTCTGGTTGATTATGAAAAAGCATAAATTAAATGGATTTTTTTCTCTGTATCTTTCTGTCAATTAAAAAGGATGAAGAAGTCCATTGTCAAATACTTCTTGTAAAAACTTGTTTGTTCCCTACGAATATCCTCACTGAGGATGCCTTCAATTCATGTTCAGGTGGTTTGCATTAAGATTTTATATAGGTGAGAGACTATACATATGGGTAGGTGGTTATTGATGTTTTCTCACTTGCAATTTTTTGGTATTTATAAGGTTAGAGATTTTTTTGCCACACCCTTGCTATCATGTCCTACTTTAGATACCTTGCATATTGATTGCATTGTGTATATTGTTATTTTATCTATGCTTTTGTAACTGTGTATTACATCATGCAAGTCTTCCCGTGTTTCTATGAACTCTTCCTTTTTCTCATTCCTTCGACTTTTTAAAACTTCTTTAACAGATGTATAATGTCATTAATGTGGCTTTTCCATCTGTCAATACTGATTGCAACCCATTCCAACCTTCTCATTCTGGTGATTCTTGACCATGCTCATCCATTAATGCTCCCTGAAGGATCCACTCACCAAGCTAAGAGTCTTCCTCCAGGTGTTCTCACAACTCAAGGATACTGCTGGGGCACTCAGGCTGTCTAACTGTGGCTATCCTTTGCTGGTACTGCATTAACTTTTCTGAAAAATATGCACCTGTAATGATATTCTTTATGTTGTTTCTTTAACAAAGCTCATTACTGGAAGTATACTGAAGTGTGTTAACGCCCACCATGCCTTTCTTTGGGTCACCCACAACTTTTTACTCCGTAAACACTGTAGTGTTACAAGATTTGCAACCATGGAGCTTTGCTGGGAAAACATTTACATTATAAAAATGGGTCTTTGCACAAGGGAACAGCTTGGGATAATTAAAAGGAAGGCCCATACAGTTTCCCAAATACGATTCAGCCCACTTTTTTCTTCCTGTTCAATTCTAGGCCCAATTCACTGTCCATCTGCAGTGCCTGTCCTAAATATATGTACTTACATAATACCTCAGTGAATACACCAGCCGACTGTGTACATCAGGGTGGACTAGAGGCATTTTTCCTGTATGAATTGGTAGGGCGATCTCTTTTGAATAAGTGCGAGTTGCATTGAGGTGACCTTGGAATGTTATGGAACTTGATGTAATCCTTAATGATTCAGAGAGTTATTGAATGGAGTCATCTCTATGATTCCATTGATCAACAAATCACTGTCAGGCTTCTTAGCCAGAGCGTTGATCCCTGATCCTCCCTTCACCTGCCCCCCCCCCAATCCCTTGCTTCCTTTTTATCCCTTTCCAAATCTCCACCCTTCACAACATGTCTCCTATACTTCCCATTCTGTCCTCTGACACTGGCCACCGCCTGGATTGGTGCAGGCCCTCATCACCTTTGGCCTGGATGATTGCAACAGTCTGTTGGTGGGTCAGCCTGTCTCAAGTCTCTCCCTACTCCAATCCATCCTCCATTCAGCCATCAAAGTGATCTTCCTGAAACACAAATCTGAAAAATATCATTCCGTTCCCCTCCTCAGCAAGCTGCAGTGGATCTCTGTTACCTCCAAAATCAAATATAGAATCTTCCGTTTGGCTTTTAAAGCCTTTCATAACATGCCACCTCCCCCCCCCTCTTTGAGTCTTCTTACACTTTCGACCCCTCCATCTTCTCGATGATCCAGTGTCCTGGCTGTTCCTCACACACACCACTCTTTTTGCTGACTCCATTCCTTTTCACTGGTTGTCCCCCATCCTTGGAGTGCTTTCCCTCATAGTGTCAGACCACTGGCTTCCCTGGCTCTCATCATGACTCAGCTCAAACAGCTTCTCCTTGCGGAGACCTTGGTCTGTTCTCCAAGTCCTCATGCCCCTGCACTGCCAGCGCCTACCCTTGGAGATTACCTTTCATCTACTCCGTGTATATCTTGTATGTACATAGCTGCTGGCTTTTTGTCCTCTCCATTTGAATGTGAACTACTTGAGGGCAGAGACTATGGCTTTTTCTTCTCTTTGTATCTCTGGTGTTTAGTACCATGCCTGGTACATAATAAATGCTTAAGAAATGCATGCTCACTGACTTAACCCCAAATTACTTTCCCAACATGCCTCCTCCTCTCTTCTCCACTGAACATTGCTGGCACTGAGAAACTTTGCATTCTCTCATTTAAGCTGGGCCTTCACTACTGCAAATGAAGTTTTACTCTTTCTTAATTGATTCAATCATATTTACCCAGCATCTGTTCCAAATTTTCTCTCCTCCTCCTCAAGCTCCCTACAACATTGTTCTGCCCTCCCTTTCAGCAGAGAACCTCCCTTCATACTTTACTAGGCAAATTGAAGCTATACATGTGAAACTCTTTCTTCTCCTTTTTTAACCCTTAAATCCTCTCACCACCATCCTCTGTTCTCACCTCCTTTTCTCCAGTCTCTGAAGAAGAGATGGCCCTTTTTATCTTTACCTTTAATCCTATACCCTTCTGTCTCCTCCTAGAACTTGTCCCTATTACCATCCCTTCTTTTTCTAAATTTTAACCTTTCCATGTCTCCTGACTCCTTCCCTCCTTCCTGCCCAACTCTCTGCCATACTTAGAAAAAACTTTCAGTTGACCTTACCATACCTGCAAGCTATCATCCCATTTGTTTCCTGACTTTCATTGCCAAACTCCTCGAAAAAGTAGTCTGTGCATCCAGCCTTAATCTGGCTCATGAGCTGATCCAATTACACATCATGAACTCCTGCACGGATTTCTCCAAATAGATACCCTAAAGTAATCTCAAACTCAACATTTCCAAAGCAAAACTTATCTTAACTCCCAATACTCATGCCTTTTTCAAATGTGCTTATTTCCATTGAGTGTATCTCCATCCTTCCAGTCACTCAGGTTCCAAACCATGAAGTCACTTGTCATTCTTTAATCTCACCCTCACCTAAACCATATCAAATTGGTCTGGACCTCCAGTTGGAATGACCGATATTGCAGTGATCCAAAGGAATTGTCACCCAGGACAGTTAGGTTTCTTATCTGAAGGGGAGGGAGTGACTTCAAGGTATGACTGCTGGGAACCCAGTTGGGGCCAGACTTTCTGAGTGGAGGAAACTTAATTTTGTTTTCCTTTTTATTCACTTGATTGTCTTCAGGTTGGGGCAAGCTTTTGTGAGCATTAAGACAAGTGGTAGCCTAATGGGTTTGCAGTAAATGCAGCCTTCAGGCCCATCAGCTATGATAGGCCTGTATCTTCATGAATGTGAATTTCTGAATTTCTTAAGAGCTATGCGATAGATTTTTGCCAAGACCCTCTAGTTAAAGGCACTTGGGAAGAAGAAATAGTGGAAAGGACAATGCTTGAAACTCCCTAGAGAGCTATCTACTTAATTACATTATTGTCTAACCCAAATCTTTTCACCTCCTCCACAAGATTTGCATGAGAGATCTTATCAAATGCTTTGCTATACTCTCAATAAACTCTGTTATCAAAAGGAGTTCAGTAGGATGTCTTATTTCCTTTCTCTCTCTTTTTAAGAAACACTTTCTGTAGCATATTAATTATTTTTCCTTAAAGTGTGTGATAGAATTTCCTTGTAAATCCATCTAGACACAGAATTTGTTTCTGGGATAGGGTTGTTTAGATTCTCTGTTTTCTGTTTTATGAATTATGGTATCACAGATCTATATATTTGTGTATTTAGTCATTTGATTTCTGTTTCAATTTTGTTGACAACTAATTGAGTATAGGAGTTTCAGAAAATTTCCTTTCTTTTTCTCTTCATTTGTTGTGAGTTCCCATTTTTCACTTTTGATCTTGGTAATTTGGTTTCTCTCTTTCTCTCTCTCTCATCAGATTAGTTAATGCTTTATTGATTTTCTTTCTCTTTTAAAAAATAGCTGTTTTGTTTATAAATTCAGTAGTCTTTCTGGTTTCAATTTTGTTTATCTCTAAATTTTTACTTTTGTATTTGGTTTGGATTGGTAATTTGTTGGTTTCCTAGGGTTCTTTTTTTTTTTAATGAAAGCATACTAAGTAGAGCACTGGATTTGGAGCCAGAAAGGTCTGAATTTGAATCCTACCTCTGACACCACTTGTGAACGTAGACTAGTCATTTAACCTGTCTGGGGGAGTTTCTCCATGGGAATGATAATGCCTCCATCACAGGGCTCTTATGCACTCAGATGTATTTATCAAATGTTTTGTGAACCTTAAAATGTTAGTCAGATGACATCTATTTTATGCTATTTATACTGCTGTAATTTCCCATCAAGCAATCCTTTTGCACAACCATGTCTAACAACATATGGCATGGTGAACACCTGTAGTTCTCCATCTCTCTACTAAGAGGAAGGGAGTGTGCTTCATCGTCTGTTCTCTAAGACCAAGATAGCTCATTGAAATCAATGTGAATTTTACTTTTAGTTTTCTTTTCCTTTTTTGTTGTACTCGTTGTGTATATTGCTTGCTTCAAATGAGACAATATTTATAAAGTGCCTGGGGCAGGGTTGGGAAACCTGAGGGCCTTAAAACCACAAGTGGCCTTCCAGGTCCCTGGGTGCAGCCTTTTGACTGAGTCCGAGTTTTACAGAACAAATCCTTTAATTAAGGGGATTTGTCCTGTGAAGTTTGGATTCAGTCACAGGGCCGCACTTGAGGACCTAGAGGGCCACAAGCGGCCTTGAGGCCGCAGGTTCCACCTCCCCTCCCCTCCCCCCGCAGTGTAGCAGTACGACATAAATGCTTATTCCCTTCCCCTTCCTCCCTCCCACTTCACTCGATGTCATTTCATTTAAGACTTTTTATGAATTTCTCATATTTATTGTTTCTTATGGGGCAATAGTTATTTCATTATGTTCATATGCCTTCAGTCACTAAATCGATCAACTGGAAAGCATTTATTAAGCACCCACTGTGCCAAGCACTGCACTACATTTTTTTTTTTACCTCCAAGTGGTTGAAAAAACCATCACTGCTTCCTTTTTTCTCAACTCTCTGCAGTCTGGCTTCCAAGCTCATTGTTCCAATGTCATTTTGTTCAACTGGAGCTGCTAATTATTTCTTAACTGACAAATCCAATGGCCTTTTCTCAATCCTCATGCTTCTTGACCTCTCTGTAGCCTTTGATGCTGTTGATCACCGTTTTCCTCTCTGGATTTTCATGACACTGTCATCTTGTTCTTTTCATTTGACTTCTTCTTACACTCATGGGCTAGATATTCATCCAGGTCACACCCATTAACTGTGAGTGTCCTCCAAGGGGCTCTCCTTGGTTCTCTTCTCCTCTCTGTCTGTACTGATGGTGACCTCATCAGCTCCCATTAATTCAGTTGCCATCTCTACGCAAATGATTCTCAGGCCTATTTATACAGCCCTAACCTTTCTCTTGACCTGTACTCCCCCATCACCAACTGCATTTTTAGACATCTCAACCAGATGTGCTGTAAGCAACTAAAACTCAACAAGATTAAAAACAAGTCAGTATCTTTCCCCCTAAAATCCTCCCCTCTTCCCAACTTCCCAATTCCTCTTAAGGGTACCAGCCCCCTTCCAGTCCCACAAGCTTGCAACCTGGGTGTCATCCTTGACTCCTCGCTTGCACTTGCCCAAGGTATCTATTGGCAAGTCTTATTGTTTCTATATTCACAACTTCTCTTGTATAAGACCCCTTCTCTCCATTTACCTAGGTACCATGCTGGTATAGGCAAACATATTATGCCTGAACTACTGCAATAGTCTTCTGGCTGGTCTCTCTCCCTCAGTCTCTCCCCACTCCTGTTCATCTTCCACTCAGTTACCATAATGATCCTCTTAAAGTACACGTCTGAGAATTCTAGGAATGGAGGGCCGGCCAGTAAAAAGACACATAGTTGGCAAATGGACTGTCTTGTTCGAGGAACATCAAGGATGCTAGCATAATTGGATTGTAAAATATATGGAAGGAAATAAGATGCAAGAAAGAATGGAAAGGTAGAAAGGGGCCAGTTTATAAAGGGTTTTAAAAGTCAAACGGAAGGTTTTATTTGAACCTGGGGGTGATAGGGAGCTACTGCAGTTTATTGTTTAGGGGCAAGGTTTAACATGGTCGGATCTGTACTTTCGGAAGATCACTTTGATAGCTGAGTGAAAGATGGAGTGAAGTGGGGAGAGACTTGAGTCCAGGAGACCAATAAGCATACTATGGTAACAGTGATAAGGGCCTGTACCAGGATGGCAGCAGTGTAAGAGGAGAAATGAGTGAATATATAAGAGATGTTATGAAGGTCAAAACAACAGGATTTGGCAACAGGTTAGATATGAAGGGTGAGAGTGAGTGAGAGGCAGCTAGATGGCACAGTAGATAAAGCGCTGGGCCTGGAGTCAGGAAGACTTGAGTTCAAATCTGGCCTCAGACACTTATTGGCTATGTGATTCTGGTAAAGTCACTTAATCCTGTTTAACCCTTAAACTCATCTGTTTCCTCCTCTGTAAAATGAGCTGGAGAAGGAAATGGCAAACCACCTCAGTGTCTTTGCCAAGAAAACCCCAAATGGGGTTAGGAAGAGTTGGACATCACTGAAATGACTGAACAACGATAACAGTGAATGAGGAGTCAAAGGTGATACCTAGATTGTGAGTCTGGGTGATTGAGAGGAAGGTGGTGCCCTCATCAGGATTAAGGGAGTTGGAAAGAGAGGAGAATTTTGTTTGGGGGGGAAGGTAACGAGTTCAATTTTAAATATGTTGAATTTAAGCTAGCTGTAGGACATCCAGTTTGAGATGTCTAATAGACAGGTGGAGATGCAAATTAGAGGTTAAAAGAAAGGCCAGGGCTGAGTAAATAGATCTGGGAATCATATGCATAGAGATGATAATTTAATTCATAGAATCTGATGAGATTGCCAAGTGTAATAGTATAGAGGGAGAAGTGAAAAGAGCCCAGGGCAGAGCCTTTAGTAGGTGTGACCTGAATAAAGATTTCAGCAAAGGAGAGGGAAAGGTGATAAAACATCTACTATCACTACTACTACTGCTACTACTACTACTACTATTACTACTGCTACTACTCCTGCCATTACTACTACTGCTACTACTACCACTGCTACCTGACTAGCAAGCATTTACATAGTACTTTACAGTTCTTTACAAAGTGCTTTACAAATATTATTTACAAATATTTAATTCTATCCTCACAACCTCACAATTCCAGGATATAGGTGCTATCATTATCCCCATTTTACAGTTTAGGAAGCTGAAGGAGACAGAGGTTAAGTGACTTGTCCAGGGTCATACTGCCAGTAGAACCAGGAGAACCAGGAGAGAGCAATGTCATGAGAATGCAGTGAGAAGATAGTATCCAACACAAGAGGGTGATTGCCATTGTCAAAGGTTGTAGAGTGGTCAAGGCCATTAAAAAGGCCATTAGATTTGGCAATTAAGACATCGCGGGTAACTTTGGAAAGAGCCACTTAAGTTGAATAATGAAGTTGTAGGCCAGACTGCAGAGGGTTCATAATAGAGTAAAGGGAGAAGAAATAGTTGCACCATCTATTCATGGTTTTCCCAAATAGTTTAGCCACAAAAGAGAGGAGAGATATAGGATGATAGCTTAGTGGGTATGGATGGATCAACATGTACATAAGGAGAGTTTGTATGTGAGAAAGAAGGGGAAATGATTGAAGGGACAATGTTTTGGAGAAGATGGGATTGAGGAGACAATGGTTGGCCTTGGCAAAGACAAAGGTCATCTCTTCATCAAAGACTGGAAGAAAGAGATTCGAGGATGATATCAAGGGAGGCTGAGATAAAAAGAAGAAAAAAAGAGGGAACTCCTGGCAAATGGCTTTAATTTTCTTAGTAAAGTAAGAGGGGAGGCCCTCAGTTGAGGTGATGGGGAAAGAAAAATGGAGGGGGCTAGAGGAGAGAAAAGAATGTTTGGAACAATTTTTGGGGGAAGTAAAATAGGAAATCAATTAGAGAGAAGTCAGAGGATTGCCTTGATGTTCTGAATACCCCCATTGAGATTAGGTAATATAAACATGGAATGTGCCCAGTCAGCTTGGTTGCATGGCTTCCTCCAGCTTCTTTCAGCAGTATCTGAGGAGTAGAGATGGCAGATAGTGGGAGTAATCCAGGGTTTGGGTTTGGCAAGGGATGAGCAGCTAGGGACAAGGTAGCAAGAGACTAAAAAGTAGAGGACAACATGGAGTTGAACTGGTTAACTGTAGGGTCAAAACTGGGAAAGAGGGAAAGCAAAGTCAGAGCAGGGGTGATGGCCTGAGAAAGCACTGAAAGGTGGAAGTCATGATAAGGGTGAAGAATAAGTTTAGGAGGAGAGAAGCATAGGGGGTGACAGAATGGTTGTTGTTGTTGTTTGTCCTACGTTCTCAAAGAGGACCATGACATCAGGAAGATGATGCCATGACTTGCAAGTGCATTGGATTTAAGTGAGGCAGGGCTGTGCAAAGTCACCAGCCTCACTTTCTCCTCTGGAGCCATCTGGGTCCAGTGACAAGATATAGATCAGGATGACTGGAGATGGCCCTGGGTAGAATGATAGAAAATTCTGAATATAGGAATGTCAGTTTTTAGTTAAGGAAATGGTAGATTTATGGGTAATGGTGAAATACAGGATATGATCAGTCTTGTATATTACTGAAGTAGAGGAGATTGAGGATACAGTAGGGTAGGGAGTGTCAACATGAATGTTGAAGTGTCTTATTATAAAGGTAGGAGTAGGGGAGGAGAAGACAATGAGCCAAATAATGAACTCCTTGAGGAAGGAAAGAGAATGACCTGGGAGCCAAAAGGCAACAGCCATTATAATCTGTGTGGGGTAGAAAATTTCAGTAGGGTGAACTTCAAAGGAGAAGAGTCTGGAAGTAGCATTGGGAATCAAAGAGTATCTTAACTCCCATTCCAGGACTTTAATGTAGTTTCCTTGTTGACCTTTTTTTCTGGCAGTGTCTATCTTTACTCTTGTCTCATTTGAAATAATCATGCTATTTATTTTTAGATTTAGCTGAAGCATAATAAATTTGATTTTCTCCCTTTAACTCTATATGTCTTTCTGTTTTAAGTTTTTTTCCTTGTACATTGTAAGTTATCATGTTGTGCTTCTAGTTCAGTTTACATCTCTTTCATTTTACAGGTGAGTTTAGCTTCTTAACATTCAAAGTTTTATTTGTTTTCCTTTTATGTGGTCTTGTTATATTACCTTTTTTTTAAAATAAAAGGCATCACTAGGTACCTGAAGCTTGATTTGTTAGAAATTGTTGCAAGTTGCCTCTCACATACAGATACCTCTCCCCCACCATTTCCTTTGCCCCAGTCTAGACTCACATTTCTAAATGCTTCCTCTTTTCCCACCCTTTTAGTTATACCATAACTTCTATAAAAACATTTAAAATTAGTTTTATTGATGCCTTTTGTTTTACATCAGTTAGTTTTGGATCTAATCCACCCCCTCCCTCCCCTCTTCACTCTGAATTAAACCCTCCCTTGAAACAAAGAAAAAGTCAAGGAAAAAAAACCGGTGCAATTAGCACATCTCTTAATGTAGGCAATATTCTGGCCCACAGTATCCCAATATTTCATTCCCTCTGTGCTGAGAGGAGAGAAATGGGGTCACTCTCTGTCCAAAACAGAGATTAATTACAATTAATCAGAGTTTGACTTCTTTTTAATATTCTTTGCATGTGTCTTATCATAGTCATGGTGTACATTCTTCTGGTTCTCCTTATTTCCCTCTGCATTAGTTCTATAAATCTTTCCATGTTTCTCTGAATTCCTCATGTTTGTCATTTCTCTTCATATTCCATCACATTCATATAACCCAAATTGTTCATTCCTTCCTCAATTGACGAGTACTCACTTTATTTCCAATTCTTTCTTACCACAAAAAATGCTGTTTTGTACCAGCTGGAGAGTGAAGGCTCTCCAACAGACTGGGTGTCACCTGAGTGCCAGCCTTCTTAAGTTCCGAGAGGCTCATTAACAGAAGGTTGACTACCAGGTGATGAAGTACTTTGGCATGGTAACTCAATAAACTGTCTGCTAGTTGGTAAAAGACTGGTGTTCTCTTTGAGTGGTGTGAACACCTACTCCAGGGAAATCATGGATTATTGAAGAACTGAAGCCAAGGGAGTCAAGTTCAACTCCAAGAATGGATACTCGTGGAGACGGATCTTCCTGAGTGGTCGAGCTGGGCACTAATCTGGTCTTGCTTATGACCTCTTAAACCACCAGAATTGGGGCCAAGTTAAAAAAAGGAGCGATGGTCTGAACACACAGGAAAATTCACAAAGATCAGAAGGGGCATTTCACTTGGGAAGTTTCTTCACTGGTTTTGCAGTTTGGCAGCTGTCAACATTTCCAAACATCATCTCACCCAAACTGTTGAAAGAAAGAAACTCTTTGATTTCTCCCTAGAGACTGAGGCTGGAAATGGATCCTTTATAGTCTCAGTTCCATTTCAAACAGGCTTTCTCCACCCCCACCCCCACCCCCTTCACATTCTTGCTGGCAAAAAGATGTAATTTGTAAGTAGCTAATTAAACAAGTTTTATCATTTTAACTTGTCTTTTAAAATGGGAAAAAGTTAAGCAAATCTTTCCTCTTTATTACCAATTTTGAGAGTTGAAATCTTACATTTCTTGCATCATTAATAATGCAAATCAGTTTTTGTTTGTGTTGTATATAAGTTTATAATTAGAAGTAAATATTTAATGCACAGATCAGAAAATCAAGTCTTATACCCAAAAAGGGTATTTTCTAGCTTTGTGGAAGCTAATGTAAGAAAGATTATGCATACTGTAATTTGTGTTTCTTTAACCTTTTGAGGTTTTTCTTCTCCATCACCAGAATACTTTGTAACTAGTCATTAAACAGTAATGTATTCCTCTACTCTTTACTCCACCTTTAGAGATGCCATTTGCATTAAATATTCTATAATTAACATGACTAAGAACAAGTAAATATGTATAAGTAAAGTCAGTAAGAGACTGAATTATAGCCGCCTGTCTGTTTAACCATCTTCTTTGAGTACCCATTCTTTTCTGAATATTGATTGATAATCTAGATTGTTATTTAGAATGCAGTGTGGGTGTTTATTGACTTGGCACCATTTTCAGTACATTAAAATCTAATGCAAAATATTCAATTCTCCTTTGAAAATGTAAACTATTTTGAGGGGCAGCATGCTAAATGAGAAAAATCTCTTGGAGTCCAAAGTCCAAGCTCTGCCTTTTACTTTTCATGTGGCCTTGGGCTATGTACCTTTTTGGACCCCATCCTCCCCCCTCCTCACTCCCAGAAAATGAAGGAATCAGACAAGATTTTCTCCCATGTCCCTCTGGCTCTCATTTTAAGACCTCATGAAATTGTTTCTACTTCATTGGGAACTAGGATGTATTTGCATAATGTTGTCATAGTAAGTCAGACAGGAAGTGGATCTGTGGGCTGGGGTCGTCAGGCTAGACTTCCTTCATGAAGGGGTTTTGGAGTTGTGAATTATGTTGACTTTACCTCCTCCTTCAACCTCCCTTTCTTTTTGCCATTTGTATTACTGCCAGATGGAGGTGGTATGGGGGAGTAGTCAGAAAGGTGGTTGGTCTGGAAGCCAGGAGGCCTTGGATTCAATGTCTTCCATCCTGGCCCTGGGATCCTGGAGAACTCACTTAACCTCTCGGTTAAGAGGTTTTCGGTGTTCTGGCAGCGAATTCACTGACCTGGACTGGTGGAGGGAATTTCCTTTTTAGAAGCATCCAGTCTCTCTAACCATCTGCAAGATGGTACACGTGGAACAGGAAGGGAGAACTTCAGAACAATCCAAGTTACTTCTTATTAGCAGCCTGGCCATAAATATGGGGGTAAACTGGAAGAGGCAGGCAGAGTGAGGTGAAGAGCTCTGAACTGGAAATGAGGAGGCCTGGCTTCCACCTGCACCCCTGAGCCCTGATGTGGACAAGCTGGGTGGCTTTGGGGGGGGGGTCTCTTTTCTCAGTGAAATGCTAGATCAGGGATCCCTCACTACAACCTAACCCTCTGGCTCAAGGATGCCATGCACATTCTGTCCAAGTCATCATCATCATCATCTCTATAACTGACCATCAATCAATCCCCAAGGATGTGTTAAGTGCTTAAGATGTGCTAGCAAAGACGAAATTGAAAACAGTCCTTGCCATAGTGGGGCTTATATTCTACTGGACAGAAACAACATATTATTATAGAAGTATATACAAAATCAATCCTGGGGAGTTTGGGGAGGGTGCTAGTAGCTGGGAGAAGGAAAGGCTTTGTTTAGAAACAGTGTTGGAGCTGAGATTCTACAGAAACTAGGGATCTTGAGAAGCAGCGACAAGGCATGTATAGAGGAGATGCAATGATGTGTGTGAGAATAATTACCAGTTGTGTGACCCTGGGCAAGTCACTTTATCTCTGTCTGCCTCAGTTTCCTCATGTGTAAAATGGGAATAATAATAGCTTCTACCGCACAAAGTTGTTTTGAGGATCGAATGAGATAACATTTGTAAAGTGCTTTGCAAACCTTAAGTGCTATTATTGTTAGGAGGAAGAAGGCCAGGTTGGCTGGACCACAGAGTGCTTGGAGGGGAATAATGTGTAAGAAGGCTGGGGAGGTACCTGCTCAGAGCAAGGAGGATACCGTGCAAAGTCTGTTCTGCCTCTTATCTCCTTTTAGCTTCCTGACATTCCTGTGAGCTGGCTGTTCTTTCCTCCCTGGTACAGATGGCTTCAGGGAGTGATTTGCACATGCTCATTGCCTGAGGTAGGATTGGAATCCAGGTCTTCCTGAGTCTAGATCTGGTTGAAGATCTAGATCTTGAAGCCATGGTTAAGTTGTCCAAAATGTGATCTAATCAATAAGTCTTTGTGAAGAGAAGCAGAGATTTAGACAGATTTTAAAGAGATGATTGCTATCATCTCAGAACAGACATGCATTTTGAGAAAACATTGATCTAGATGATCTTGAGTGTCCTTCGGAATCCTAGCATTCTCTGACTTATCAGGACTAAAGATGAATTTGGAACTTTGTGTATACGTTTGCTTTCAGAGCTCTTTGCCAACAATAATCTCCCTATTTCCTCAGCATCTGAAACTCTTGAAGATCCCCTGGATACTATTTGGCTTAAGGCGGAAATGGAGTTCCTATTGGACCAAAAGGTAGAACTCTGGCCCTTGGCATCTCTTACCAGCCCACATGACTCTTTTGATGAAAGGTAAGGCTATTGCCCGGTCATTTATCATTATATATAGATATAGATACATATAATTAGACTATATATATATATGTTATATTATCATTAGATTTTATATATATATATATTTAAAGAAAATTTCAAGGAGACACAGATCGTCAGTATTAGACTCAGTTACAGATTCGTAGCCCTTAATCCATTGATTGTCCTGAAAATCTAAGTAAGAGACAATTTGTTAAGTAGAATAGATGGACACAAGTAGTTAGAGCAAAAGAGAGAATGTGATAAATACTTGGAGAAGGCTACCCATTAGTATACATGTCCATTAAAAAGGACATTGGGTAGACCCCTATGACAGTTTCGTAGGAAGGCATGGGAAGGAATTGCAAAGAATGGGCAGATATGGATTGTCACAGTGTTGAAAGGAATACCAACTTCAGTTAGATCATGGGGAAGTAAGAAATATGTTCTCTCTCCTATTAGATTATAATCTCTTTGAGGGTAGGGACCTTCCCTCAGTATTCAGAAAAGTTTTTATTTGACTTTTGGTAGGGGGGATGGAGGGATCTGGGTTAACAATATCACTGGTGTAGGGAAAACCCAGTGTGGAAATTCTCTCTACTCATGCAGATTAGCAACTATTTGTAACTATCTAGTCTAGAGCAGGGGTTCGTAAGCTTTTTGTGAGTCATGGGTCCCTTTGGCAGATTGGTGAAGCCCACGGACCCCAACTCAGAATCAGCTTTTTAAAGGCACAAAATAAGATGCAAAGGAAATCAATTTTAATGAAATGATTATTAAAATATATATTTTTAACATTCCCGGATCCCATATTAAGAACCCTTTTATGTGTGTGGCCTGAAGGCAACCAAGAGGTTAGGTGATTCCAAGGCTAACCCTCTATCCATTACTCTCTGCTCCCTCTCGCCTAGGATGGTACTTGGCACATGCTGAATTTGAATGAACATTTGTAGTATGATTTAGTTTATCGGGTCATTGTCCTGCCAGCTGAAGTTTTGATGAGGCTGGGGGGAGAGAGAAGAATAGGTATGGAGCATGTCCTGGGTCATTATGGGGATAGGGAGCAGTGTTGCAGTGTGGTGGCCTTGAGCAGCCAGGAGACAGGAGGAGGAGGGGAAAAATCACGGAAACGAGAGACAGAAAGGTATCAAAGATACACTTCCCAAATCTGGACACTTTTGCCAAGAGTAGGCCCTGGTAGCTGGTGGTATTTAGACAAAACAGTATGTGGACTGCCTGGTGCTGGAAGAGTAAAGCCAGTACTATTGGCTGATATGGTCACAGGTACTCTGACTTTGTTATGTAAATACACTGGGGACTCTCTGGTCTCCTGAGACGATGGATAACAAGTGGATGGAAAGAGTAAGACGATGGAGAACAAGACACTCCATCTCTTGGTTCTGGGCATTCTCTCTGCTCTCTCTCCTCTGCTGTGACTACTGACCTCCCTGGCTACCTTTAAATCCCAACTAAAATCCCACCTTCTACAGGAAGCCTTCTCCTACCCGTCTTCTTTCCAGTGCCTTCCCTCTGTTAATTATTTCCTGTGTATCTTGTATATAGCTTGCTTTGTACACATTTGTTGGCATGTTATCTCCCCCATTTGATTGTAAGCTCTTTGAGAGGAGGGGCTGTCTTTTGCCTCTTTTTGTATCCCTCATGCTTTGCACAATGCAGGCACATAGTAGGTGCTTACTAAATGTTTACTGATTGATTAAAGCGTCACCCAAGCCAAGAGAGAAGTAATTTTCAAATCTGCAAAAGTGCTTTAGAAATGTTTTTCCCCATTCCCCACTGATGTCCATCTCTCCATCTCTTAACCAATGGAGGACTGTCAAGTAAAGAAGCATGGCCTTTCGATATGACACCTGGTCTCAATTACAGTAACTTAAAACAGCAACAATGGGATTTCACAGCATAGTAAATCCAAGCTTCCATTTGTCACAAAATAAGGAAAAGTGCACAAGGGGTATTATTTTCTGCATTATCTTTTGTCCATGTGAAATCCTGCACATTAAGGAAATGATGATTTAAGAAATCAATGGTCACAAGATCCTTAAGCTCCCAAATTTGTAGGAACCTTCGAAGTTGCAGCCCTCGGCCGGGGCAGCCCGCACAAATGCCACATGACTTCTGCGTGAACACCTCAAGCACCAGAGGACTCACTCCCTGCGGAGGCAGCCCAGTCCATAACTGGACAGTTAAAACTGGTACTACGTTCTTCTGTATACTGAATTGAAATTTGTCTTCTTGCAACTCCTCCCTCCGGGTCCCCATTCTAGCTTCTGGTGCCAAGCACAAGAAAGCCAATGCCTCTTCCACACTACAGACATTCACATATTTGGAGACACTTGTCCCAAGATTTCTCCATTCTGATATAAACATCCTCGGTTCATCTAGGCAATCCTCATCGCTTCTTCTTCAAGATGTTGTGAGGCCTAAACCTTTTCTCTCCAGATCCTCCTTGGCAGCTGCCTAAACTGTGAAGGCCTAGGTGGTATGCCTCAGTTTCCCCATTCTTCTTCCTTAGCCCTGCTTTAAGGACTTTTATTCTTGGCTTCATCTTTCAATGGTTTTTGAGGGTCTAGAAAACTCACCCCATGAACTTCAGGACTCCTTTGATCACTTAGAATCTTTTTCTGCTTTGGGAAATAGAATTATATAAATTGAGCAGTTGATCTAGCTTTGGTGAAACAGGTCTAGGTTAGTAAACCCTTCCGTTCTGGTCATTCAGTTTTCTGAAAATCACAGAATATCAGAGTTAGAAAGGATCTTAGCCAGTTGAACTCACTCATTTTACAGATGAGGAAACTGAGAGTAGGAGAGGACCTTAGGTCTCATCACTAGTATGTAACAGTGCTAGGACAATTTTATGTCAGATCTTGACTCCAGAAATCAGAAAGGCCCCCAAAGTGGTGGGAAGAAGCCAATAATGACCCCAGCATGGACAGAAAAGGGGGCTTTACCATTCAAAGTTTGTGAGCTGACAGTGAGAGGGAGCACAGGCAGATTCCAAAATCCCCAAGGCCACAGCCACAACCTTCACCAGGGGCATGGGCTTGAGAGGCACAGGCCTAGGAGATACTGGATGGTTAGCCTAAGACCCTGAAATACCTCCTGCAATGGCTCTGGGTGCGAGCTCCCTGCCTGAAGGACACCAAAAGTTATCCAGTATTGCTCAGGCAGTGGCAGATTGTGAGTTCAAGAGCTCTGGCCTTCCCCCCTAGGTGCCACACTTCAGGAAACTGATCAGCAAGCTATATGTGTTCAGAGGAGGGCAGCCAGAATGTAAAGGGATCTGAGATTATGCCACATCAACTAAAAGAACTGAGAACCTTGGCTCAGATCTGGGCTTTGCTACTTCCTACCTGTGTGGGCATAGGCAAATCACTTCCCAGCCCTTGACCTCAGTATCCTGATCTGTAAAATGAGGGGCTTGGAATACATAGCCTCTGGAGTCCCTTTGAACTTCTGACTCTCTGATTCTATGATCCCAGGTGATTACAGGATGTTTAGCCCAAGAAAAAGAAAGAAAAACCTAGGAGGAACCTTGGCATTGTCTTCAAGTATCAGGAAAGCCTTCACAAAGTAAAGACAGCATCATTTATTCTTCTTGGCCTCAGTGAATGGAACTAAGATCAGTGGGGTCAAGGTGCAAGGAGAGAGATTTCAATTCAACTTAAGAAAAAATTTCCTAAAAATGAGAACTGTCCAAAGATGGGATGGATACCTTTAATATGTAATAACTTCACATTAGTATATTGTTTTAAGTTTTACAAAGTATTTATTTTCTCCATAACAACCCTATGAAGTAGAAAGTCTAAGTATTATCTTAATAGTAATAACAACTAATATTCATATAGTAAGGTTCTCAAAGCGTTTTACAGATATTATCTCATTTGATTCTCACAACAACCCTGTGAGGTAAGTGCTATTATTACCCCCGTTTTATAGAGGAAGAAACTGAGGCAAACAGATTAAACGACTTGTCCAGGATCCTACAGCTAGTAAGTGTTGGAGTCCAGATTTGAATGCAGGTCTTTCTGATTCTAGGCTGAGCACTCTGTCCACTGTGCCACCTAGCAAGCAATTTTGTTTCTGTTTTTGTATTCTGGCACTAGCAGTACCTGGTTGACAGTAGGCACTTAATAAATGATTATTGAATAAATGAGTTGTGACTTACCCACAGTCATGCAGCTAGAAAATGTAGGCCCCAAGATTCCAAGCCACATCTCTTGACTTCAAGACCACCACCCCTTCCACTATCCCACAATGCAGTGAGCTTCCCGTTACTGAAGGGCTGCAAATGGATGCCCATTTCTCAAGCCCAAGAAGGATCCCAACACACCCAAGCATCGCCCCCCCCATCCTTAAAAAACCTGCCCTAGACACTGCCAGTGCCCCAAGCCATCAGCCTAGAAGTCATCATTTCTCAATCCTTTGATCTCATTACCTAACTGAAGCTACTTTCCCATCATTACTGGCTTACTATTACTTGTCAAATTCTAAGTTGTCATCCTTCTCAGGCCCTCTGCTCAATCTGCCACTCTTGAATATACTTTCCTCTCAGGGCTTCCTGTCACTCTCACCTATGTGACCACTATTTCCCAGTCTCCTCTGCTGGTTCTTCATCTATTGCATGCCCTCTGTCCTGGGCTCTCTCCTTTTCTCTCTCTCTGGGACCTCATAAGCTGTCATGGGTGTGACTGTCATGTCCACAGAGATGATTCCCAGCTCTACAATGTATGAACCATCTCTCTCCAGAGCTTCAGGCCTGCCTGTTGGACATTTTGAAATGGAAGTCCCATAGACACTTCAAACGCAATATGTTCAAGACAGAACTCCTTATCTTTCCCTTCTCTCTACTCACTACTCCCTACTCTCTACTCCACCAACCTAGCTCAGGCCATTATCCCTTCTCACCTGGACTAGCGCAAATGGCTGGCCAATAGTCTCCCTGCCCCATTCCCTTCCATCCTCCACATAGCTACTAAAGTGCTTTTCTTGAAGTGCAGACCCTCCCCTATTCAATAAACTTCATTGACTCCCTAATGGGTCTGGAAGCAAATGTAAACTCCGGCCTGGCACAGTAGCATGATAAAGTCCTAATTTAGACATCCACCTACTAGAGTTTTCCCTTTTTTCCAGTCCGGATCTGTGTTTCCACTGGTTTAGGGAATCCCATGTGAGGAAACTCCCTCTACTCACGCATATTAGCGCCCTCTCTTCCAACCTCTGAAAGCTTCCTGGGGCACTGACAGGTGAAGGACCTTCCCCAGGGTCACATAGCCAGGAGGTGAACCCAGGGCTTTCTGACTCCCAAGTTGACTCTCTATCCATTGTTCCACAAAGCCCCTATGGAGCTCCCTTATTTCATCCAAAAGCAAAGGATCGGCTATATTTCTGACTTGCCTTAAGGATAATTTCTCTCATCTCTTCTTCTACCTTTTGAAAAATGAAACTGCCATTTGGGGCCTAATCCTGACCACCAAGAGGGCACTGGTTCCTGTAACAGAAATGACAAGAACCTCGAAGGAAGTGACCACTATGCCATAGCACCAGCACTAGAGGGAGGAAAGGCAAGTCTAGTCTGGCACGCACCCAAGACTACAGAGTAAGGAAAGGTAGGATCCCATACACTAAAATTCCTTAGGGGAAGTTAGCCCAAGAGGGATGGAAAGCTAGCAAGGGCAAAATTCAAAAGACACAAAGACAGAAAACAATTCTGATAAAGAAGAAAAGGTGGATTTGTCTGAAGAGACTGATGTGGGCTCACAACCAAGTCACTTAAAGAAGGAGCAAGAATAATAAGGCATGAAGAATGACTGTGAACAGGAGCACGTTCTGTAAAAAGCATCCAACGTGCTAAAGCCCCAGAGAGCTGGAGGCTCACGATGGACACGAAGAACAAGAAGGTCTTTTTCAGTTAAACTACGGGCATGAGCAATTTAAAAGGAAGGAACGGACAGAACCACAGGCTGAGGCGGATGGAACCATAATCACAGACAGTACTGAGAAGGCGGAATTCCATCACTTGGATTTAGTTCCTGTTTTCTTTTTTAAGGAAAGAAATCTTTGGCCTGGGAAGGACAGCACAAAAATGGTAAACCAAAACCTAATGTAAGGAAGGAGATGGTAAGAGCACCCAGCTATTCTCAATGAGTTCAAGTGAGCAGGCACCAAAAAGTCCAGGAGCCTGCATGGGGAGACCAAAGTGCTACAAGAGCTGCTAGCACTGGCAATGATCTCGGAGAAATAATGGGGAATGTGTGAAGAGTGGTAGTACTAGGGAAGGAAAAACAACAACAACAACAACAACAACAACAGCTGCCATGCAAAGAGCCCTGATGGCAAAGAGAAATCCTCAGAAAGATAAGTCTCCGGGTATGATAGAGAGGGGAAGTCGAATTTCAGTTCAGGCTACATTAGTCTTCGTTTGTTGTTTTCCTCTATGGAACCAGTTGTCTACTGCTGTCCCCTACCCCAAGCCCCTGGGAGAGCAGGGTAACTTCCCATCTCCCCCACCCCCATTACCAACACCCCACTCTCTGATGGGACTACAGATCTGGGAGTGTCACAGAGACCAGCTCAGAAGGATGGAGGGCTGTCAGCGGGCTTTATACCTTTTGCTCAATACCTTGAACGACAAGAATGGGACAGTGCTTAGAAACTGAGGTGGACAAAGTAACTTGTTGTCGTTCATTCGTTTGCACCTAACTCAGACCCACTCTCAAGAACCTGGAAGCCAACTATTTCCAGCAGCACCTTAAAGCTGCCTCCTCTGGCTAGATACAAGACATGTGCTTCCTCTCTTACTTGCTAACACTCAGTTTTCAGTACTCAGGCATGAATTATGAAGAGAGCTCCAGAACAGGCTTCTTTGTGCTCTCCATTGGCTCGACTGTGCTGCCTTAAATGGGCTAAGTCAAGGCCATATTTTCATGCCCAAGACATGCTATTCAAATACCAGTGTGACCACATTTGAAAAGCCTGCCCGCATCACTTCATTGCCACAGATGTCTCTTACATCTGGCAAGGGCTGGTTCTCTGCATGTCAACAGTAATTCAGCTTAACAGCTGTCTCTTTTGACAGGCTTAGTGTCAGACTCTAAAATGACAGGGTGACAGTTTCCCTTTTCTTGAACAGAACATAGTGCAAATTAACCATTTGAATACAGGAGCACTGAATGCATTTAGAGTCCCCCCCCCCTTTTTCTAAAGCAAGCTGAATAGGCTTAAAGAACTTGTTTATATGATTACTGGGGCTGGAGAATCAGAGAGGCTGATGATTCAGGCTTATTTTGGACAATGGAGGGCTATGCCTGCAATCTGAACACACCCAATGTAAAATGGCCTTAAATGGAGACAAAATGGACAGTGCAAATAACCCCCATATGTTGACAAACTGGCCAATCCTTCGTTGGTTAAGACATGGAGAACTGGACATCAGTGGGGAATGGGGAAAAACATTTCTAAAGCACTTTTGCAGATTTGAAAATTACTTCTCTCTTGGCTTGGGTGACGCTTTAATCAATCAGTAAACATTTAGTAAGCACCTACTATGTGCCTGCATTGTGCAAAGCATGAGGGATACAAAAAGAGGCAAAAGACAGCCCCTCCTCTCAAAGAGCTTACAATCAAATGGGGGAGATAACATGCCAACAAATGTGTACAAAGCAAGCTATATACAAGATACACAGGAAGTAATTAACAGAGGGAAGGCACTGGAAAGAAGACGGGTAGGAGAAGGCTTCCTGTAGAAGGTGGGATTTTAGTTGGGATTTAAAGGTAGCCAGGGAGGTCAGTAGTCACAGCAGAGGAGAGAGAGCAGAGAGAATGCCCAGAACCAAGAGATGGAGCGTCTTGTTTACTGAACAGCCAGGAGGCCAGTGCCAGTGTGTGTCTGAAGAGTGTGTGTCAAAGAGTAAGGGGTAAGAAGAATGGAAAAGTAGGAGGAGGCTAAGTTACGAAGGGCTTTGAATGCCAAACAGAGCTTTTGTATTTGTTCATGGGGGCAATAGGGAGCCACTGGAGTTTATTAAGTGGAGGGGTGGGGGGAGGAATAACACGATCAGACCCCTGTTTTAGGAAAATCACTTTAGTGGCTGAATGGAAGATTAATTGGAGTGGGGAGAGACTTGAGGTAAGCTGACTCAGAATTTGTTGTAACTAAACCAGCAAAACCCTATTAGTAGAAATGAAAAGTTCACATTTCTTTGGTGCTTTTTTCAGATTTTAAAAGCACATTTGTTACAATGATACTACAAGGCAAGGAGTGTAAATTATATTAGCCCCATGTTGCTGCTGAGAAAACTAAGACTAAGGGAGAATAAGTGACTTGCCTAAAATCATAAGGCAAGTAAGTGTCAGAGCTAAAAATTGAACCTAACTCTTCCTTTACTCTTTTTACTACTCCATGCTGTCTCAGAAACCTGAAAATATACTTCACCCTGCAAATGGCCTTCCTATTGAGCACCAGCTGTTATAATGGTGTTTATTAAAATAGAATTCTTCTTGTCCATAAAAAACCAATTGCAACTGCCTGGAGGTGTAGTTGTAAGTGTTGATGGCATGGCTGGAGTCACTGGAGTGTGTTAAAACGACAGCACACTGCTCGGTTCCCCTCTTCCTTCCCCCCACAGCTGTGAGTGGCAAAGCCAGTTGCTAATGTCACCAGGGGCTTTGATGGCACGCTCTCTATCCAAGGGCTACCAAGTGTTTTCCTTCCACCGGCCCAGGAGCTATAGCAGAACAAGACTTCGCTCCCTCCCTCGCTGCCACCCCACTGGACTTAGCTCGAGCCTGAGTCAGGGATGGGCTCTCTGTGTTAGCATAGCCCCATTCATCTGCTAGGGGTTCTGAGGCAGCACTGTTTGGGCACTCTCTCGGACCTAGGCAAGAGTATCTTCTTGCTAAGCTTGCATCAAGTCCCCCGGGGGCCAAGAATTTCTCCTTGGCATCTGGGAGGATCCAATGTACCCTGTGATGGAAAAGGAGAGAAGGAAGCTCCCAGAGGCTTTCTGGAACCAAACCAACATACAACTTCAGGACTCAAAGTGGAATGAATGCTCCAGTGTAGTGTAGTGGTTTCCTTTTGCCCATCGATGTAAGAACGTGGAGGCAGCGTATGACTTCCTGAAAAGGAGTCCTCAGTGCTTTTGAGTTATTGTGATGACTGCTGTCTACCATTTGTTAAATGCCGACAATCTGCCAGATACTGGAGGGGACAGAGTGCGAGGCACACCTTCATTCAAGGGTTTCGCTTCTTGCTGTGTCCTTGAATAAAAGTACTAAGATGAGAAGGAGGAAGTCACCAGAAAGGAAAGACTGTCATTGGTGCCCAGGGCTGGCACACTGCAGACTGGGAAACTATTCTTCCTGGCCACATCGGTAATTTGGAACAGCCCGATCTCTGGTCCTCATCTCCTGCTGCACCCTTCCCCATGATGCCTTCTGGATCTCCAGGGCCTCCTACTGCACTGACTCCTGCTCCTGTCCCTCATTAAAGTTTGCCGGCCTTCCTTGTATCCCCAAAAGAGGCAGCAGGGGCCAGTAGAAAAAGGTAAGACCTGGGAAGCTGAGACGCAGATTTGAATTCTGACCCTGCCATTTAAAAAAAATTAAATATTTTTCCAATTACATGTAAAAACAATTTTTAACAATTGTTTTTTCAAAATTTTGTGTTCCAAATCTCTCCTTCCCACCCTCCCCCTCCCCTCCCCCCTCACTGAGAAGGCAAGCGATTTGATGTTATACATGTGCAGTCATGCAAAGTATATTTCTGTTATTAGTCATTTTGTGAAAGAAAACACAGACCAAAACAAGAAGAAGAAACATAACGAAAATTTTTTTTTTAAAAAGTATTCTTCCATCTGCATTCAGACTCCATAGTTCTTTCTCTTGATGTAGACAGCATTTTCCATCGTGAGTCTTTTGGAGTTGTCTTAGATCCTTGCATTGCTTGAGAAGAGCCAAGTCTATCAACGCTGGTCACTGTACAATGTTGCTGTTACTGTATACAGTGTTCTCCTGGTTCTGCGCAATTCACTTTGCATCAGTTCATGGCCCTGCCATTTATTGACTGTGTAACCTTGAGAAAGTCACCTTACTTCTCTCTGTTTTGGTTTCCACAGCTGCAAAATGGACATAACAATATCTCTTCTCCGTCTACTAGGCTCGGTGGGAGGCTAGCACCTTGTGTGTTCAGCGTCTGCCTCTGTGAATCAATTATAGGAAATTAGTCAAAAGTTTTAATGGTTGCTAACAGCTCCTGGTGTTGCCCTTAGATCAGAAGTAAGCATTGACCTACAACACTCCCCAGTGCCATAAACCGGGTTCAAATGTCATTGGGAAATATTTATCAAAATGAATAAAAATGTAGTAGAAGATAGATAATGTGAATATGTGGTTTTCAAAGTCAATATGCTGCCCACAGGAATCTTCATGTACCATTTAGCAGCTCCACTTTCATTTGCATTTGGGAACATTGCCCTTGATAACAGTTATATTTT
The DNA here is from genome assembly GCF_900497805.2 of Vombatus ursinus. Taxonomy (NCBI): domain Eukaryota; kingdom Metazoa; phylum Chordata; class Mammalia; order Diprotodontia; family Vombatidae; genus Vombatus; species Vombatus ursinus. The sequence continues at coordinate 4,741,479 of NW_020944469.1, read as the reverse complement.
AATGGGCTTTTTAATTTGGAGATGGGCAGTGGTGGATAGAGTGCCAGGCCTGAAGTTAGGAAGATTCATCTTCCTGAGTTCAAATCTGGCCTTAGACACTAGCTGTGTGACTAGGCAAGTCACTCAATCTCTATTTGCCTCAGTTTCCTCATCTGTAAAGTGAGGATAACAATAGCAGCTGTCTCCCAGGTTGTTGGGAGAATACAATGAGATAACAAATATACAGCACTGTGCAAACCTTAAAGTGTGATATAAATGCTAACTATTATTATTAGTGGGGCACCTAGGTGGTACAGTGGATAGCGCACCAGGCATAGAGTCAGGAAGACCTGAGTTCAAATGCAACCTCAGACACTTACTAGCTGTGTGACCCTAGGCAAGTCATTTCACTCTGTTTGCCTCAGTTTCCTCAAATGGAGTCATGAAGAGTTGGACACAACTGAAAAATGACTAAACAATAATAACAAAAAATTTATAGATAACCACAAGGAAACGATCTCCAGTGGTGGCATTTCAAACAACGACAGGTCCATGTGGGAGAGAATAAGAGAAGGGGTGACCTTTCATAGGTTCTCTTAATATTATACCACCTACCCCAGCATTGTTATTTTACAGATGAAGAAACTAAGGTTCAGTAAGGTCTGATGGCTATTAAACAGAGGAAATCTCTTGACTCTCCTCATTCTAGCAATGACTGGCAGTATGGAGGCGGAAGGGGGAAATTCCCAGAGTCCTCTTGGTGGAACTTTTTCATAAATGGCAAGTCCTAGGTTTGGATTTCATTTCCGAATCTGTGCATTTGTGCCGTTTGATGGCAAGGTCCAAGACATCAAGCATTGGGATCTTCTTTGGAAAATGTCATTTTGGCTGAGTGCTTAGTGTTGGTAATTAGGAAGATCCAGACTAGAATCTCTTCTGAAAATTCCCAAAGGGAACAGTAATGTTCATTTTGCTAGGAGGTTAGTTTTGGGTTTGGGTTTTGTTAATACAACTTCAGGTGAAAAACAAAGGTGAAGAGGACAGCGACAGTGTAAAACGAAAGAACAGCCAGCAAAAAATAATTGAAAATGAATGTTGTGAAATTATAAAGATCAAACTTGTCCCCAAAGAAGAGATATGAGAAGGCATCTCCCCTGATCCTTTGCATAAATGGAGATGCCGAATATAATGTCATGTTTTTCCAATGTGTTGACTGGTTTTGTTGAATTAAAAAAATATTTATTATAAGGAGTGCTCTCTGGGAGTGGGAAAAGGGAGGGATATAGTGGGAAATGTAGGTGATAGAAAAAAAACAAATATATTGATAAAATCTGTTTTTTTAAAAAAGGTGATCTTTGTAATGACAAATGCTAGAGGGGCTATGGGAAGACAGGTATATTAATGCATGTAGGTAGAGCTGATTAGTCTAGTCGTTCTGGAAAACAATTTGGAACTATGCCCCCAAAACCTAAAATATGTATATATATATATATATATATATATATATATATATATATATATATGTATATGTCTTTTGACCCAGCAATAGCACTAATAATAATTTTGTTGTTATTGTTCAGTCATTTCGGTCATGTCTGATTCTTTGTGGCCCCACTTGGGCTTTTCTTGGCAAAGATACTGAAGTGGTTTGCCATTTCCTTTTCTAGCTCAATTTATAGATGAGGAAACTAAGGCAAACAGGGTTAAATGACCTGCCCAGGGTCACACAGCTAGTAAGTGTGTGAGGTCACATTTGAACTCAGGTCTTCCTGACTCCAGGCCTGACATGCTGTCCACTGTACCATCTAGGTGCCCCACTAATAATAATAATAGCTAGCATTTACATAATACTTTAATGTTTGCACAGTGTTATATAATTGTTATCTCATTGTATTCTCCTAACAACCTGGGAGACAGGTGCTCTTGTTATCTTCATTTTACAGATGAGGAAACTGAGACAAATAGAGATTTGAGTGATTGGCCTAGTCACACAGCTAGTAAATATCTGAGACCAGATGTGAACTTGGGTTTTCCTGACTCCATGTTCAACACTATCCCACCTACCTGCCAGTAAGCTGCCGCTAGTAGGTTTATATCCCCAGCATGAACAAAAAAAGAGAAAAAGGACTTAGATGTTAAAAAAAAAATATAGCAACTTTTTGTGGTAGCAAAGAATTGTAAACTGAGGCGATGCCCATTCATTGGGAAATGGATAAACAAATGATGGTGTATAAATGTAATGGAACATTATTGTGTCACAAGAAACAATGGAGGGGACAATTTCAGAGAAATTGGGGAGGACTTGTATGAACTGATGCAGAGGGGAGAACGATTTATATAATAACAACGGCGTTGCAAAGACAGATAACTTGGAAAGACTCCAGAATGCTAATCAGCACAATGACCAACCAGAATTCCCATGGGTCCCAGAGGACCCATGATGCAATGTGCCACTCATCTCCTGATCAAGAGATGATGCCTCAGTGCAGATTGAGACGTATTTTTTAGACATGGCCAATGAGGGAATTAGTTTTGCTTGATTATGCATAGGTATTACAAGGAGTTTTCTTTATTTTTTAATGGGGGGAGAGAAAATATATTTTTGCTAATTGAAGAAAAATTAAATTAAAAAAAAAAGATCACGAAGCTACCAAGTGGCAGATTCTATACCAGAAAAAAAAATCATGTGCTAAATAAAAAATTATTTTAAAAATTTAAATAATTAAAACTAAATTGGGGAAAATGTTTTGTTTTGTTTTGTTTTTTAAGATAGGCTTTGGTGCAGAGGAATGTCTGGAATCATCAAAAGCACTGTCTTATTCCCCAAATGTGGGTATAATGAGGGCTGTCCCTTGGAACGTGCACAAGGTTGGCAGCTAGGTGGCGCAGAGGATAATGTGCTGGGCCTGGACTCGGGAACACCTGAGGTCACATCTGGAGACATTTACTAGGCCTTTGGGCAAGTCATTTATTATGTGAGCCTCAGTTTCCTCATCTGTAAAATGGAAATTTTAATAACATCTATCTCCCAGGGTTGTTATAAAGATAAAATGAGATATTTATAAAGCACTTTGCGAGCCTTAAAGCACTATATAATGCTAGTTATTATTATTTTGTGTTTTTACCTGACTCATATATAACTCAGCATTTGCATGCATTGAAGATATCTAACTTCTTGGCTACTTTTGGCTGTGGTATAACTCAGACATTGGATGACTCTGTGTGGTAAGTAGCACTCTCTGTCTGTCTGTCTGTCTGTCTGTCTGTCTGTCTGTCTCTCTCTCTCTCTCTCTCTCTCTCTCTCTCCTTCCTCAGAAGGTAGTACAGTGGAGACCAAGCAAGCCAGTTTGTGCTTGAGTCTTTGGCTGCCTGTTAGGCTTTGTTTTTCCTTTCCTGAATATGTGACCAAACACAATTCTCAGGGAGACATGTCCAGGTTTGCATATTACCTCATGAGTCTAAGGGATCTGGAGATCTTGAGTTCACTGAGTAGAATTGACAGGTAGCAAGGGAAGCTTCTGTAATGAAGACAAGAGGAGGAGTCCAAGCCTTTGGACTAGCTTGCCAGAAGACATGGACTTTGACGGAAATGGCAAAATGTAAAACGCCCAATTGGGCAGCTAGGTGGTGAAGTGCTGGGCCTTGAGTCAGGAAGATCTGAGTTCAAATCTGGCCTCAGACACTTACTAGCTGCATCACAAACTCCGTTTGCCTCCTCTGTAAAATGAGCTAGAGAAGGAAATGAAAAACCACTCTAGTATCCTTGTCAACAAAACCCCTAAATGGGGTCACGAAGAGTCAGCCACAACTGTAACAACTGAACAACAACAACAAAAAGCCTAATCAGTAGTCCTACAAACTATTTCATGTTGAGATGGGGTTTAACTATCAGCTCTCCAGCAGATTGTAATAGTAGTTGTATTTTAAGTTGCTAAATCCTGTTTTAAGATGTTCCATCAATTCATGCTGTCTTTTTGTGTATTTTAGCATTTCTTTTGTGCTTATGAAATAGATATTTGTCCCATGCCTGCTTCATATTGTGTATTGAGTACCTTTTTGCTCTACTGACTCCTTTAGGGAGACCTAGACTTGAGCTGAAACCTAAGATTTAAATAACTTATGCCCAGGGTACTGGGCTGGGGTCCTAGTGGGCCAAAGAACACAATAGAAGCGAGTCAACCTCATTCATTAGAGGTCAGACTCCTTCAGAATTGACCCGAGTAGGACCAAGTACCTGATCCAGAGCAGAGAATGTATTGCTGCCGTGCCTTGGGCCCAGCAATTGTTCCTTAATGCTATACAGCCCTGCTTGTTTTCTTCCTCCTGTTCAATTTTGGGCCAATCGGTAGTATATCCAGTATCTGGCAGATTGTCATAGATATTGATATAGATATGGATATAGTCAGAGCTATAGGATAGGCTCAAATTCATAATAGTGAATAATGTTGATTTATTGTTTGCACTTCAACTCAACGCATCCCACAGAGAAGAATTACCAATTGGACCAATATTTATACCATGATTCCCAGACAATACAATAAGCAAAGCTCTGAGCTCCCATGGTTTCAGTGATCAATTTTATACAGATGATTCTCAGATTTATTTGCTCAACCCTAACCTTTTTCCTGACCTCCAGCCTTGTATTTCTGACTTCCTCTTAGGCGTCTCTAACTGGATGTCCTATAGATATCTTGAACTCAACATGTCCAAAGCTGAATTCTGTCTTTACCCCCCGAATGCTCCCCACTTCTCAACTCTCCTATTCCTATTGTGTGGACCACCATCCTCCCAGTCACCCAGGTTCACAACCGAGATGTCTTCCTTGACTCCTCCTTCTCTCTCAGCATACCACCCACTCCCCCCCATCATTACAACCATCCTGGTGCATGTCTTCATCACTTCATGTCTAGACCACTGTAATAGCCTGCTAGTTAGTTTCCCTGCCTCAAGTTTCTCCTCATTCTAGTCCATCCTCGATTCAACTATCAAACTGATCTTCCCAAAGCATTGTTCTGACCGTGTCATCCCCTATTCAATTAACTCCAATGACTCCCCGTCAACTCCAGGATCAAATGTACAGGCCTCTGTTTGGCATTCAAAGTCATTCATAACCTGACCCCTTCATGTTTTTCCAGTCTTCTTATACTTTACTCTTCTCCATGTACTCCATGGTCCAGTGATATGGGACTCTTTACTATTCCTTACATACAATTCTCCATTTCCTGACTCCAAGTGTTTTTATTGGCTGTTCCCCAGGCCTGAAACACTCTCCTTCATCATCTCTCCCTGCTGGATTCCCTGGCTTGATTCAAATCTCAGCTGAAGTCCCACCTTCTACAGAAGCCTTTCCTAGTCCTCCTTAATCTTGGTCCCTTCCCTCTGAGATTACTCTCAATTTTTTTCTCTCTACGTGTTGTTTACACATGATTACTTGCATGTTGTCCCCCCCCAGAATGTGAGATCCCTGAGAGCAGGGACTATATTTTTTTTGCTTTTCTTTGTATCCTCACTACTTAATACAGTGCCTGCAATATATATAGTAGGCACTTAATTACATGCTGATTGACTGACTAACTGACTCAATGTGACAAGCAGTCTTAGGGGCTTCTCAATAACTAATAGCTGTGGCGTGTTTCGCCACTATCCAGCATCTAGATCATGGGCATTTCTGAATTTAATGTGTTTCTTTGTCTAATCCAAGGTATTCAATTCAACAAACATCTGTGTTTTAGGGATGCAAAGTCAAAAAACATCCCACACAATCCCTCTCCTCAAAAAACTTATGTTTCACTGAGGAAAGGGGGCAGCATTCACAGATAATTCGATATGAAATCAATACAAAGTAATTTGGGAGGAGGGCAAGGGAAAGCTAACAACCAGGCCAATTGAGAAAGTGTTCTTGAGGTGGCCCTTGAACTGAGCCTTGAAGGAAACTAGGAGTTCTAAGGGTGCGTGGTGAGGAGGAAGAGCCTTCCAGGCAAAGCCCATGCAAAGGCGTGGCTGGAGGAGATTTCAGGAACATCTGAATACCAAGTAGGTCACTTTGGCCAGAGTGTGAAATGTGCAGGGTGGGGAGGTGGGGGGAAGGGGGGATAATAGGTAATCAGACTGGAAAAGTAGACTGGGATCATTTGTGAAGGTCATTAATGGCAAGGAGGAGTTTGTATTTTATCCTAGAATAAATAGTGAGCAACTGAACATTCTTTAGCAGGCAGGTAACATGGTCAGATTTGGGTCTTAGTGGGGCAACTAGGCGGCGCAGTGGATAGAACTCTGGCCTTGGAGTCAGGAGGACCTGAGTTCAAACCTGGCTTCAGACACTTGACACTTTCTAGCTGTGTGACCCTGGGCAAGTCACTTAACCCTGATTGCCTCACCAAAAAGCAAAAAAAAAAAAAAAACCAACCAAAAAACAAAAACAAAAAAACAAAAAAACAACAGATTTAGGTCTTAGGAATATAACATTGGTAACTGTATAGGGCAGCTAGATGGCTCAGTAGATTGAGTGCTGGGCCTGGAGTCAGGAAGACTCGAGTTCAGATCTAACCTCAGATACTCACTAAAAGTTTGTATAACCCTGGGCAAGTCACTTAACTTCTGTCTGCCTTAATCTTCCAGAGAAGGAATGGCAAACCACTCTAGTATCATACGGGGTCACAAAGAATCAAACACAACTGACAAGAACTACAGCAAACTGTGTATAAAATGGATTTGAGAGAAGAGAAGGTGAATGTAGGGAGTCCACTTAAAAAGTTGTTGCATATGGTCTAGGTAAGAGGTGGTGAGGCTCTGAATTAGGGTAGTGGTTATGCGAATATAAAGAAAAGTGATATATGGGGGAGATGTTACAGAGATTTAGAATGGAAAAGATTTGATTTGGAGCATGAGGGAAAGTGAAGAGCCGAGTCTGACTTGAATAGAGATGGTGAAGCTGGGTGATTGGTAGAATGGCGGTACCCTCAACAGAAATAGGGAAGTTAGGAAGCGAGGTCGGTTGAATGGGAAAGGTTGGACATGTGGAATTCAAGATGCTTATGGGATATCCAGGTAGAGATGTCTAGCAGGTTGGAAATGTGGAACTGGAGCTCAGGAAAGAGACTAGGTCTTAAATATGTCAATTTGAGAGTCATCTACATAAAGATAATAACGGAACCCGAGGGAGCTGATGAGATTGTTGAAAGAGAGTTTGGACAGAGAAAGGAAGGCTCAGACAGAGCCTTGGAGTCTATCTACACATAGGGGGAAAGACATAGATGATGATCTTTTAAAGGAAACTGAGAAGGATTGGTAAGACAGAAGGGAGAAAAATAAGGACAGAGCAGTGTCATGAAAACCCAGGGAGGAGAAATTATTCAAGAGAAAGTGATCAGTAGTGTCAGACACTGCAGAGAGGTCAAGAGAGATGAAGAATGTGAAAAGGCAATAAAGAGATAATCATTTGCCAGTAACCTGGGAGAGAGTATTTTTAGTCAAATAGTGGAGATGAAAGACAGGTTGCAAAAAATTGAAGACTGAACAAGAGATGAGAAAGTAGCAACTGGGAGTGTAGATAGTTTTTTCTAAGAGTTCAGCTGTGAATAGAAGAAATATAGATGATAACTTGAAGGAATGATTTGATGCAGTAAAGTTGTTTTGTTTTGTTTGTTTTTAGGATAGAGGAGATTCAGGTATGTTTGTAGGCAGCAGGGAAGAAGCTGATGGAGGATAAATAGAAAATTAGGGAAAGGGGCATGATTAAAGGGGCAATTCTCCTGGTGAAGATATGTGTAGATGGGTTAGAGTCCAAAACAAATGGATTAGCCTGAGCAAGGAGAAGGGCCACATCTTCCTCAGAGACTGGAGCAAAGGAAAAGAGAATGGGGGATACTGTCCATGGGATTTGTTGTATAGAATTGGGGGGAAGATACTCTTCTAGACTCCGATTTTTCAATAAAGTATGAAGAGAGGTCCTCTGCTGAGAAGGATCAGGGAATGCATGGGTGATGTAGATGGCTTGAGAAGAGAGGGAAAGGTTTGGAACAGGTGCTGTGGGGAATGAGATGGAGCAAATCAGAGAAGAGCAAAGGATTGTTGTGAAGCAATGAGGGCCCTTTTGAGATTAAATAACATACATTTGGAGGGGACTCAGTTAGCACAGAAGTACAGAGTATAGTGAGAGTAAGCTGTGGTTGAAGTTTGGAAAGAGATGAGCAGAAATGAGACAAGGGATGCCAGGGTAGATTAAAGCGTGCAGTTAAACTGTTTAACTATAGGGTCAAGATTATGAAAGGAGGAAAATGAAGCCAGAGCAGGGGCCAGGGCCTGGCAAAGTAAGGGTGTGTTTATGGAGTGACTAGAGGTTGTAGTGGGGACAAAGAATACATTTAGGAAGGGTGTGGCATAGAGAGACATGGTAGGAGAGGAGGTTATAATCAGAAGAATTGCAGAGTTATTGATTGTGGAGGTGGAGCCCTTGTGGGTCTCACCATTTCTGGGTGTGAATGTGGTGCAGTTAAGGTGAAGACCATAAGAGTTGAGGTTTATGGACTGAAAGCAAGGGCATTTTGGGGGAACACTGACATGTAAATTGAATCTTGTTTATTTTTACCATGCTGACTTTGAAAGACTTAAGAAATCCGATCAACACAATGACCAGCCATGATTCCAGAGAACCAAGGAACTTAAAAGGAGGAGTTGCTGAGTGATGGTGGTAGGAAGGAATGTCTGGAAGTGGAAGAGAGGAGGGAGAAGCATGCCGGTTTCTCCTTCCAATTCATTGTGTCACTGTGTGTGAAAGAAAGTACATTTAGTACTGAAGATAGTAGCCAGGGATTGTGATGTCAAGTTCTACTTAGTTCTGTTACATCTTCAGACTTAAAATCAACTGATCAATCCTTACTTAGTACCTATGATGTGTCAGGCACTGAGCTAAGCATAAGGGGTACAAGAAGGCAGTCTCTGCCCTCAAGGAGGTCACAGTCTAATGGGAGAGACAACAAACAAACATGTACAAGCTATATACAGGAAAACCAGGAAAAAATGAACAGATGGAAGGCACTAAAATTACGTGGGGTTGGGAAAGGCTTCTTGTAGAAGATGGGAATTGGAACTTAAAGGAAGCCAGGGAAGCCAGTAGGCCAAGATGAATAAGGAGAGCATTCCAGGCATGGGGCAGACACAGAAAATGTCTGGACAGGAAAGACAGAGTGTCTAGTTTGTGGAACAGCAAGGAGGACTGTGTCACTGGGTTGAGTATGGTGTAACAACACTGGAAAGGAGGAGGGGCTAGGTTATGAAAAACTTTTAGAGCCAGAGTATTTTGTATTTGATTCTGGAGGCCACAGGAGGCCACTGGAGCTTACTGAGTGGGGGATGGTATGTGGCATAGTCAGACCTGCACTTTGGGAAGATGACTAACAAGGCATGGACCATAGAAGAGGTTCTATTAAAGTTCAGCTCTTTCCTTATTGCAGCTAGTTTCCAGCCCCTTCTTTAGTCCTTGCTTCCACAGTTCCTTACCACACAATCCCTCTGACCCTCTTTGTTACATTTAGTCTGGTGAAGCCTAAAGACCCCTACTCAGAATCATGTTTTTAAATGACATAGAATTACAAAGGAAACAAATTATGTTGAAATACAGTTGTCACAATACATTAAAAAAAAAAACAAGGTCGGATAACCTAGGTTAACAATGTTTGCATCAGATAGTATTTCTGTTACAGTGTTTTCTGTAAGTGTAATGGGGACATTGGAGTGGTTTGCCATTTCCTTCTCCAGCTCATTTTACAGATGAGGAAACTGAGGCAGAGTTAAATGACTTGCTCAGGGTCACACAGCTAGTAAATGCCTGAACATGTTTAAAGAAATCAGGTGGTAGATCTAAAAGACATTGTCTCCTTTCTGATCCTTTTAATTTACATAGAAATTTGTTGGGACAATTCACATTTATTTTCTACAGGCAGATGGTTGTGTTCTTTTAGCTTAGTATTATGGGGAGCAGTTGGAATAGAAGTGGCACTGGTAAATGTAGACAGGAGGAGTATATATGAAAGCAGGGTTATTTTACTGTCTTAAAGGTATTTATTTAGATTCTCTCAACACTATGATGTGAAGAGCAGGTAACTTAAAATTTCTGAGCCTCAGTTTCTTCATTTATAAAATGAGGGGATTAGACTATCTGATTTCTAACACTCCTTCTAGCTCTAAAGTTATATGATTCATGGTTGGAGATTATAAGTATACATAAATACACACATAGAAAAAACTCTCAGAGATCAGGAGAAAATCAAACCATAATTTTAAAAAAATAGAACTTGTATTATGTTGACATAAAAAAAAACCAAACAAGCCACTTTCCTTTCCTTTCCTTTCCTTGCCTCCTTCCTCTCCCTCTGTCCACATGGGGTATAATATACCCTTACCTGAGGTGCTCTGCCCAAAGGAATGTAAATTTTGATGGCTAAAACCTCGACAGATGTCTTGGGGTTTACAGGGCTAGATTTCCTTCTTAAGGACCAGGTCTTAAATCCAAATCACTCTGGCTCTCATTGATTGGCCAACACTAGCTCCCAGCCCAAGCACAGGGCATCACTGTTTGGGCCCTGATTGCTGAGAGTGAATGTAAATAGCAATTGTTTCTGTTTTGGTCAGAAACCCTGAGAGTGTTCCCCTCCCATATTGATATATATATTTTTTAGACTAGGTAAAAGAGGCCATTATTTGCTTCATTTCTTACCTAGCCTTAGTCACTGAATGGGCATTGCCTCAGTCAAACTCAGACCTGGAAAGACCTTAGCTTAGAATGGCCAAAGTCTCCCACTGCACCCAAGGCCATCTCAAGTCCTCATGATCTATTATATCTTGCCACTGGGCCCAGATGGCTCTGGAGCAGAAAGTGAGGCTGGTGACCTTGCACAGTCCTCTCTCACTTAAATCCAATTCACTTACAAGTCATGACATCACCTCCCTGATGCCTTGGTCTTCTTCCAGAACAAAGGACAAACAACAACAGTGGGGGCGTGGGCTTTTGGCCTTATAGGCAGTCCCTGCTAGCTCTGTCCCTTTCCATCTGATGTTTCTGGTGCTCCCTTGAGGCATCTCTGAGTTTTGGCATAATTTGCTTGGCCTGGTCTTAGTCACTGGAGGGGGTGATGAGAGTCACTGGTGTGCCTATATGATGTATTTCTATGTATTTCTTTTTCTAGAACTGAATTTATTTTACATCTTTATTCCCATACACACAGATATCCTTGTAGTTCAAAACTACTTTCTAAAGCTTTGAGAAGTATTTGAGAGTTAATTCAATAGAGACTCACCTCAGGTCTTATTCCTCCAGAATGTAGCTTTTAGTCTAGAAGAAAATGAAAAAGTTTTCTTGAGTTAAAAATAGCTTTCTCAAAGCTCATGAACTTTGAGAGGTAGGGAGCCATCAGTTTAGGTGCCACCTCCTCCACAAAACCTTCTTTGAACTTCCCCCAGCCAGAAATAATCTTTCCTTCTTTATCTTTTATAGCACTTTGTACTTTTCCTATGAACTTTTACAAAAATTATGACATTATTTTTGTACCTGTCTTTGCTTGTTTTCCCTTCTAATGACTGTAAGCTTATATGACTTGCTATGTGACCTGAGGTGAGTAACTTCCCCACTCTGGGTCTCAGTTTTCTCCTCTGTAAAATGGGGGAGGGTTGAACTAGATGGTCTTTATTGTCCTTTCTAATAATAATGACCAACAGACTTCTCTAAAGCCTTATTGAGTGTTTCCTTTGGGCCCACGGGCTCTGTGGGAGGCATAGCTCTGGCCAGTTATCTTGTGGTGATGGAGGTGTGGTGATGGAGGTTCGCTTTTGGTGTAACTATGTGATGTATTTGCATATTTGGTTTCTGGTCTAGCTCAAAAACCCTAGTCAAAAATCATGAAAGTAGGGAATTGTCCTACTTTGGCATTAATTCTTAAGTCAAGGATCTGTTAAATAGTGGCTATCAACCTTTGATCATGTGATTTTCATTTCAGTGCCACCAAGGCTTGTTGTAGCTTGTGAAAGCTACTGGCTGTTCCTCCCCTCAAGTTTTGGTAGTAAGAGCTAGCTACCAAAACTTGAGGGGAGGCTTAGTCCTACACTCTCCTGGTCATGGCAGAAGAAAATGGGTCAGAATTTGGCTACAGCAATGATGAAAGGCTGCTGACCACTGCTGTAGCTACTTTGCCTTATCATTGAATCCTAGGTTTAGAGTGTAAAGGGACCTCAGAGGTGATCCTTGTTCATTTTACAGGTGAAGAAACTGAGACCTAGGGAGGCCAAATGGTCTGCCCAAGATCACAAAAGCTCCAGGCATCAGAGAGGGGATTTGAATTTAGGTTCTCTGACTCAAGAGCCAGTGTTCTTTTGACTTTCTCATGCTGCCTTCTGTTAGACCTTTGCCTTAACAAAAGGTAATTTTAATGTAGGTACCATGCTTTTCTAAAGAGTTAAGACCAAGTTTAACTGAGTTTTAAGGATTGTTATTATAATTAATAATACCTTAGACTTGCTTAGCACATGCTGTTTTCCCAAGTGCCTTCCCACTCCTTCAGCTCATGTGGTATTCCCAACAACTCTGTGGGTAGGGAGGTCCATTATTACTTTACTTCAAAATACTATTATTTCATCTGTGTGGGTGCTCCCTCCACCAGGGCAGGTTGTAATCTTTGCACACCTTTCTCTATGTTATTTATAATTTGCTATGAAAAATGAAACTTATTACCTGATGGTAATAATGATGGAGGGTTACTTTTTATCCTCATTTTTAATATAAGGAAAATGAGATCGTTAAATGACTTGCCCAATGGCATGTGGCTAATTGGCCACAGAGTCAGGCTACAAACCTGGCATTTTTGTTACCAATAAGATAGCCCCCATTTATCTAGTGCTTTCTAGTTCACCATGCACTTTCTCCACTGCAATGCTTAGAGGTATGTCGTACATATGTCATTCTCATTTTATAGAATGAGGAAACTGAGGCACAGAGAGCTGACAGGGTCAATTTGTAAGTGTTAGAACCTGGACTTGAAACCATATATTCTAACTCCAGGTCTAACATTCTCTCCACTATATCACAATGAGGATAAGCAAAAGCCTATCAAAGCTAGGAGGATACAAAAGGTAGGCTTGTTGGTTGATGTATTGTTTTAGCAAGAGAAATGAAGCAGTGGGATAATTCTCTTCACACATCTAGGCCTCCTAGGCAAGTTGGGACAAGGTTGGCTAATTGGGTATCTTCAGGACCTCCTGAAAATAAGTAGATGGCTGGCCTGCCTTCTTCCTCCTGTTCTCTAGAGACTACTCCATTCCCCTACCCTTTCACTCCATTTCAGGAATTGCTGAACAGTATCATGATTTTTGCACAGTGAGCCCTTCTGAGAAAATGTCTGTCAGGCTCCTCTGGGGCAGTGTTCCTCAGGCAGCATTTCCAAGAATCTCTAATTTAAAAGGGAAATTATAATTCCAATTTCCTTCATTCGTAGCCTTGAGAAATATGGGCTGTATTTATTATTATGTTCTTGACCTACTGTTTCTCCATCATTTCCATTAGCCTCCTGTGATATTCACAGTAACATCCTCTAAGTCATGTTTGCAGAAGTCAACAGTGCACAGTGAAAGCGTCTCTGATAGTTTATTTACCTAGTGAAATTTTCCTTGACAAGATGACCTTGGGCCCTGTATCATCTCATTTCTATATGGGTCTCCAGAGAGGAAAGGAGAGGAGGCGAAAGTAGAGAGAAGGATGAGAAGCAGGCTTATTTGTTTCTCAAAGAAAATATATCTCTATAACTTTACCAAAGACTTCAGTTCCACCAAAATTCAAATAAGGCAATAATTAAGTCAGTTCAGGAATGAGAGTGGAGAGGGACAGCTGGAGGAGAGGAGAGCTATGGCCTTTTACAATTTGTAGGAAAGAAATGCCGCAAGTGATATGTGGGGCTTCTATCTTCATCTGAAACTAAGTCCTTGATAAGATTCACAAGATTTTGGAGGGGAAAAATAGGTAATTTTAGGGGAAACGTTTTTCAAAGCAACAGGAAAAAAAAAGCACTTAGTTAAGAATCTGAGATATGAGTTCAAATCTGGGCTCTGCTCCTTACTCCCTGTGTGACCTTAGCCAGACCCTTCCTCTATCTGGGCCCTAGTTCTCCCATCTGTAAGATGAGGGAGCTGAAATAGATGAACTAAGATCTCTTAGGTCCCTTCCATTTTCAAATTACAGAATGTTAGTCTATGATATGTCATATATAAGTTTTGAATGTCCCTTAGAAGAATGCGAGCTGTAGCATACTATATTGTATAAAGAGCCATATACCAGGTCTCAGCAGACCCAGAGTCCTAGTCCTGGCTCTGCCTTTCAATAACTTGTTGATCTTGGGCAAGGGAACTCCCTTCTCTAGCCACAATTTCTTCATCTCTAAAATAAGAGGGTTGGACTCTGATTTCTATGTTTCCTTCTTGCTCAAATGTTCTCTGCTTGTACTACTGTAAAAGTCAGTTCCATTATTAGAGAATGTAAGTTGTTGAAAACCTTTGCTCCAAATGATTTGAGATTAGACTGTGACAGGCCCATTAGCTTGGCTGATTCTGACCTCAGTGAGCATCGTCGGGGCATACAGGGACCAATGTGCTAGGCCATAGCCACGAAGTGAAAGGAGTCTGGAAATGTTATTGGCTGACCGTGTTCTTGGAAAGGTTGAGACCCTGATCACAAAATTAGATCCATTTGGACGGCTTTGAGAAGCATTCTTTGATTTATCTTAGAACAATCCACTTTAAATAATTGCCTGAAAGAAATCATTATTAAAATTGTACCAAGTGAATGTCAATGTGCAGATGTTACTACTGATCTCTCTAACTTGTTTTTGAGTAGCATGCAAATGTATTCAACTCCCAAAATGGGGTGAGTGGGGGTAGGGAAACAGTAGTTGCTTGGATGAATAACAAGCATTCTTCTTCTTTTTTTTTAATGTGATTGAGTTCTACTTGTCAGTTTCATAGAATATTGGATAGAAATGACTGATGATTGGTACATCCACCTTTGATAATCGTGTCTAGTCTTGAATGGATGCAACTTGGAGTCAGAAACTTGCCTTCATGATTGAGATCCTCCACTTCTCACTTTCGGCATTGGTGGCTTGGTGAAGGGGGTCAAATTTATCTTTTCTTCCTAATTACCTCCCCCAACAGCACTCTCTCCTTCCTCTTGACTGCACTGGAGTTCTGCCTATCCCCCCATGTCCCATTCCCAGAGGATATTGAGGATCACTTAATGTGATAGCTAATATAAGGTTTAATATTTCCTAGGGGTATTTGCATAAAAGCCCTGAGTGAGACATACAATAAGGGTGTTTCCAGACCCTTGAAGTCAGGAAGCAAAGACTTTATGACCCAAATGAATGAAACTACAAGGGTGGAATGACAGATGGTAATGTTAATATTTTTGGACAGGGAGCCCTGCCTGGTGTCTTATCAAATCACACACTACATCTACTTGCAATCTAGTCCCTGGATGACACATGCAAGAATTATGATACTTTCAGCTTTATCCTAAGTGGCTCTACTTTAAGGAATATGTAATGGAGTCAGTCATTGTCTTACAGACTGGTTATGCTCCAAAAATTCATTTGCAGATCAGTTGTTTAGACAGAGGAGTATTGTAGAAAGAGTGTTGGACATGAAGTCTAGACACCTGGCTTGACATGCCATCTCTCACACTTCCTAGCTGACCATATGACATGTCGCTTCATGTCTCAGAGCCTCAGTTTCTCACCTACACAATGGGGACAATAATACCTAGGTAGCTTGGCCTAATGGGGAGCTGGCCTAATGGAGAGAGTCAGGAATATATGGATTCAAGGACTTCATGTGGTGCATACTGGCTATCTGACACTGAGGAAGGCATTTAACTTCTGACTGCCCCAGACCACTCTCTAAGACTGTAAGTTGCAGAATAGTTGCTGATAAGCATGGGTCAAAGGAGTTTTCCTTGCTGAGTGCTTTATTATTTTTTTAATAATATTTTATTTTTTTCCAGATTATGTGTAGAAACAATTTCGAGCATTCATTTTAAAAAATTTTGAGTTCCAAATTCTCTTCCTTCCCTTTTCCTGATACAGCAAGCAAATTGATATAGGTTATATGTGTGCAATCATGAAAAACATATTTCCATATTAGTCCTGTTGTGAAAGAAGACAGAAAAACCACCAAAAAATAAAGTGAAAATAGTATGCTTTGATCTATATTTGGACTATCACTTCTTTCTCTAGAGGTGGATAGCATTTTTCATCATGAGTCTTTTGGAATTGTCTTGGATCATTTTATTGCTGAGAATAGCTAAGTCATTCACAGTTGATTATCATATAATATTGCTGTTACTGTGTACAATGTTCTCCTGGTTCTGCTCACTTCACTTTGCATTAGTTTATATAAGTTTTTTCAGGTTTTCTGAAAGCATCCAGCTCCTCATTTCTTATAGCATGATAGTATTCCATCACAATTATATACCACAACTTGTTCAGCCATTCCCCAACTGATGGGTGCCCCCTCAATTTCTAATTATTTGTCACCACGAAAAGAGCTGCTATACACATTTTTGTACATATAGATCTTTTTCCTTTTTAAAAATCTCCTTGGGATACAGACCTAGTAGTGCTTTTGCTGGGTCAAAGGGTATGCACAGTTTGATAGCCCTTTGGACGTAGTTCCAAATTGCTGTCCAGAATGGTTGGATCAGTTCACAACTCCACCATCTGTTCATTAGTGTACCTATTTTCCCACATCGCCTCCAGTTTCTGTTAAGTTCTCCTGGTTCTGCTCACTTTACTTCACATCAATTCGTGTAAGTCTTTCCAGGTTTTTCTGAAATCAAGTGATGGACAACACCTCAATTCCCAATTCCAAGAGTGCTTTATGCCAGTGAAATTACAGGTCCAGAACAAAACTCCTCCAAATTTGGGCTACCTACCCTATATCCTCATTTGGAGGAGGGTACGTTATAAACCAAAGGCATTGTAGAAATGTGAGCCAAATACAGTCACTGTTCAAAAATAAAGTTATGGATGGTTGTTTCTCAGGACATTCTACGGAAGCCTACTAGTCAATCCATAATACAGCAACACTGCTTCAAACCTGTCATACTTGAATCATTCAGTCATCTCATTGACAAGCCTCCATACTCCAACTTATCCAGACCTTCTACCAAGATCTGCCTTAGTCCTACCATAAATCTTCCATAGGGTGTCCAGCAAATATGGAGGCCATCTGTGAGTTTCATTAACATTCTTTGGATACCCATTCAGTTCTGTGTAATCTCTAGTTTTTTTTTTAATAAACTCTATTTCTTAATTTTGATGAACCTGACAGATATCAATAAATATCAACATGCCCATATACAAAGAATAGTAAAAGAGGATGATATTGGAAACTGTCAACCTTTTTACCTATAGTTTTTTTTTTAAATTTTCAACATTCACTTCCATAAGATTTTGCTTTTCTTTTTTTTTAGGAGTCTTACATATAGATTTTTTTTTATTTTTTAAATTATTTTATTTAGTTTTAGTTTTCAACAATCACTTCCATAAGCTTTTGAGTTTTAAATTTTCTCCCCCTCCTTCCCTACCTCTCTCCCCAAGAAAGTGTGCAATCTGATATAGGCTCTACATATACATTTCTATTAAACATATTTTCATATTAGTTATGTTGTAAAGAAGAATTAGAACCAATAGGAGGAACCACAAGAAAGAAAAAAACAAAACAAAGCAGAAGAGAAAAAAAAGAGCAAGTAGCATGCTTCGATCTGCATTCAAACTCCATAATTCTTTCTCTGGATGTGGATAGCATTTTCCATCATGAGACTTTTGGGGATGTCTTAGATCCTTGCATTACTGAGAAGAGCCAAGTCTATCAAAGTTAGTCATTGCACAATGTGGCTGTTACTGTATACAATGTTCTCCTGGTTCTGCTCACTTCACTCAGCATCAGTCCATACAAGTCTTTCCAGGTTTTTCTGAAGTCAGCCTGCTCATCATTTCTTATAGCACAATAGTATTCCATTACATTCATATATCACAACTTGTTCAGCCATTCCTCAATTGATGGGCATCCCCTCAATCTCCAATTCTTTGCCACCACAAAAAGAGCTGCTATAAATATTTTTGTACATGTGGGTCCTTTTCCCATTTTTATGGTCTCTTTGGGATACAGCCCTGGAAGTGCCATTGCTGGGTCAAAGAGTATGCACATATTTATAGCCCTTTGGGCATAGTTCCAAATTGCTCTCCAAAATGGTTGGATCATTTCACAACTGCACCAACAATGCACTGGTGTTCCAATTTTCCCACATCTTCTCCAACATTTATCATTTACCTGTTTTGTCATGTTAGCCAATCTGATAGGTATGATGTGGTACCTCAGAATTGTTTTGATTTGCATTTCTCTAATCAATAGTGATATAGAGCATTTTTAATATGACTATAGATAACTTTAATTTCTTCATGTGAGAACTGCCTGTTCATATCTTTTGACCATTTATTAATTGGGGAAGTTTAGCTTTTCTTAAAATAACATTTTCATTGTGGAAAAATATATGGATTAGTAATACATTTGTACTTTGATACCCAATTCATGAGACTTTTTTAGATCTGAAAAACCATATACAATTATAAAGAGAAGTCTACATAGTCATACATTCATAGTTGACAATATTTGTTTAACTCTATTTCATCTTTGCTTTGTACATTTTTCAGAGACAATCTTCAAACTAATTCTCCTTGGAAAAGCCAAAGTGGATGAGTGGATCCAAAGATAGATAGAAAGAAAGCTAGACAAATAGATAAAGGTGTATTGTGATGAGCACATAATGTGCTAAGAGCTGAGGATAAAAATACAAGCAAGCAAGGCAATCCTTGTCCTTAAGGAGCTTACATTGTTTTTGTAAATTAAATTTTATTTTAAAAAAAATTTAACAAAGCATTGTTTTAATTTCTATTTTTATTATTGGTGATTTAGAGCATTTTTATATGGTTGTTGATACCTTGCCTTGCTTTTTTTGAGCACTACGTGTTCATATCTGTTGACCATTTATCTGTTGGAGAATGGTCCTTCTCCAGGTCGTTTCACAGAAGAGGAAACTGAGGCAAATAGAGTTAAGTGACTTGCCTGGGGTCACACAGCTAGTAAGTGTCTGAGGCCAGATTTGAACTCAGGAAGATGAGTCTTCCTGACTTCAGGCCCAGCACTCTATTCATTGTACCACCTAGCTGCCCCAGCAGACTTTGAAATTGTGCAGATCTTTAAGAGTGTTTCTTATAAACAATATATTGTTGGATTCTACTTTCCAATCTATTCTGCTATCCTCTTCCATTTTATTAGTGAGTTAATCCTATTCATAATCTCAGTTATGATTGTTAATTATCTATTTCCTTCCATCCTATTCTTTTATATTGTTTTATTCTCTGTTAACTGCCCCATCTTACTAAGAAGAGGGTGGTGAGAGAAGAGTGTATTCAGGACTAGTGCTCTATGATTGATGCAAACAATTTCCACTCCCTGCTCCTCTTCTCTCCCCTCACCTAGCCCACAATCACAGGTTCTCACCCATTCTTTCTTTCCCTTTATACCCTTATTCACAATCTCCCCTCTGAAGTCAAAGTTTGGTCTGCTAATGACTAATCCCTCCCTAAACTTACCCTACCTCTTATTCTTCCCTCTTGTCATTATTTCTAATTTCCCTGTTGAGTCAAATGTATTTCTATACCCAAGTCTGTGTGTGTATGTTTGCGTGCATGTGCATGTGCATGTGCGTGTGTATGTATGTGTTCTACTCCACTTTGACTAGTTCAGATGAAAGTAAGGTTCAAGTAATACTAACCCAACTCACTCCTTTCTCCTTAAATATACAGTCTTCTAATTGCACTCGCCATTTTTGTGAGACAGTAAGTCCCTCCATTTGTTGTTCCCTTTCCTTACTTAGTATATTCCTTCCTCCCTTTCCTTTCTTTATTTAAAAATCACGGAATCATAACAAAAACTGCTTCCATGCCTTCTGTCTTAACTCTCTCTATTACCTCTGATGATAGGTTTCTGAGGGGACATGTATAATTTCCTCCATTAGGATGTTTAATCCCTCCTGATTGCTCACTCATAATTTTTTTTTGTTTCTCTTGAATTCTGTGTTTGCATTTCCAATTTTCTATTCAGCTCTGGTCTTTTTGTCAGGAATACTTTGAATTCCCCTATTTAATCAAATGTCCATTTTCCCCCTCTAGGATTATATATCATTTTTCTGGGAAAGTTAAAGGTTTGTTGTAAGTCTATATCTTTTCCCTTTTGGGATATAGTATTCCAAAACAGTCCACTCCTTTATAATGGTAGCTGCTAAATATTGTATGATTTGACTGTGGCTCCTTGGTATTTGATCTTTTCCTTTTTGGATGTTTGCAGTATTTTTTTTTCTTTGACTTAAAAGCTCTGGATTTGGGCTATGATGTTCCTGAGAGTTTCAATCTTAGAGTTTCTTGCAAGAGGTAATCAGTAGATTCCTTCTATTTCTACTTTGACTTCTACTTTGACTTTGATTCCAGCAAATCTGGGCAGTTTCTAGTCATGGTTACAGGAAATATGATATACAGGCTCTTTTTTTTTTGTTATGACTTTTAAGTGGTTTGATGATTTTTAAATTATTTCTCCTTAAACTATTTTCCAAGCTGTTGTTTTATTTTTCAGGCTTTTGGCCTTGTTTGAATATTCTTGTTGTCTCAGGGAGTCATTAATTTCTATTTGGTCCCTCCTAAATTTCAAGGAGTGTGTTTTAGTATGGTTTTCATTCTTTTGGTATAAAACCTGTTAAGTCTGGTGTTAATTCTCCTTTCAAGTGTTTCTTGTAGCACTTTCATTTTTCCAATTCTTCCCTCAAGAGAATTCATTTTCTATATAACATAATTTTCTATATTCTTGCTTCATTTCTTTCAGAAACTTTAGTTCACCTTTTGGCAAGCTGTGTTTTTTTTTTGAGGCTTTGCTTATAGATGTTTTGGAGTTATTTTCTTCTTCTGGGTTGGTATCTTGGACATCCTTATCTCCACAATTACCCTTTATCATCAAGTCTTTCATGTTTACTCATTCCTCTAGTTTTACTTCTTGAACTGGGACTTTGTGTTAGGGCCAGCCTTTGTGTACTTCTGGAGGGAATGTTGGTGCCTTGTATAGTCCTGATCTTTGTCATCTGGGGTTCTGTCACTACATTCCCTGAATATTGTATTATGTTCTTCGAAGATTTCAGGAATGACTCGGGCTAGAGATCTACAAATTTTCACCAGGTCCTCATGTAGTCTGACTTGGGGCACAGTCTGATAGCTGCCCTTTTCATCTGAGCTTTTCAGGCCCTGGAGCTCAATTTGGGTCTGGGGAACATAAGCACAATCTTTCCCTTGTTTGGAACTCCACTATACAGTTGGTGGCCTCAGCCCTTGTCATCCAGTTGTGAGGCTCTACACATGTAGCATGACAGACATGTTGGCTCATCTCTGGTTCATAGTCCACAGTCACTGTCTTTTTTACTCAGTTACATTTCCCAGGTCTGCAAGGATTATATTCATTTTTACTTGGCAGGTTTTTTTGTAATCCTTGCCTTCTGGAATATCATATTCCAAGCCCCTCTGCTCCCTTAACATGGAAGCCACTAAATCTTGTGTTATTTTGACTGTGGATCCATGATATTTGAATGGTTTCCTTCTGGCTGCTTTCTGGCTAAAAGGGGGTGAGGATGTGGGAAAAGAGATGGAAGGCAATAAAGCAAAACATCTTCTATCTTATAATTCTGCGGAGGGCCAGCCCTATTTTCTTCTTGAACTAGGAGCTCTTGAATTTGGCTATAATATTTCTGGGACTTTTCCTTTTGGGATCTCTTTCAGGGAGTGATTAGTAAATTCTTTTAATTTCTATTTTATCCTCTGGTTCTAGAATATCAGGGCAGTTTTCCTTGATAGTTTCTTGAAATGTGATGTTGGCTCTTGATTTGATCATGGCTTTCAGGCAGTCCAATAATTCTTAAATGACCACTCCTCAATTGTTTTTCCAATAAAATATTTCACATTTTCTTCTATTGTTTCATTCTTTTGAACTTGTTTTATTGTTTTTTGATGTCTCATAGAGTCATCAGCTTCCATTTGCCCAATTCTATTTTTTTTTGGGTGAGGCAATTGGGGTTGACTTGCCCAGGGTCACACAGCTAGTCAGTGTCAAGTGGTATCTGGCCTGAGACCGGATTTCAATTCAGGTCCTCCTGACTCCAGCGCTGGTGCTCTATCCACTGCGCTACCTAGCTGCCCATCAATTCCATTTTTGAAATTATTTTCTTCAATGAGCTTTTGTACTTCCTTTTCCATTTGGCCAATTCTGCTTTTTAAGGAGTTCTTTTCTTCAGTGAATTTTTGTGCCTTTTTTACCAAGCTGTTAATTCTCCTTTCATAATTTTCTTGTATCACTCATCTCTTTCCCCAACTTTTCCTCTATACCTCTTATCCCTTTCTTTAATGCTTCTAGGAATTTTTCTGGGGCTTGTGTTCGATTAGCATTTTTTTCTTTGAGGCTTTGTTTGTAACTGTTTTCACATTGTTATCATCTTGACTTGTATCTTGGTCTTTCCTGCCACCATAGTAGCTTTTTATGGTCAAGTTATTTTTTTGTTGTTTGTTCATTTTTTCTGCCTATTTCTTGACTTTGAACTTTATGTTAAAGTTGAGGGTGAGGAGGCACTGTCCCAAGCTTCAGGCTTTTTTTTTTGTACTCTGTTTTCAGAGCAAGTTCTAGAGGTCTGAAAGTTTTTGGTGCTTCCAAGGTGGTGTGATCTGGGGAGAGGTGTGGACACTGCTCTCCTGGTCTATGCTGTGGTCTTTACCCAGGAAGGGCCCCTGCTCCCCTCCGGCTGTAAGTGCTAGGGCTGCTTTCTGCTTTGGAACTGTGACTAGGGTCCAAGCTTTCTTGTGACAGATCACAGGCACTCCACTCCCTGGACCTGTGACCCTGAACTGTGTATGGGCAATGCAACAAGGTCCTATGCCCAGTGCCAGCAGAGAATTCCCTGTAATCTCTTTCTGACCAGTTGGCCTAACCCCCTTATTGTCTCTGGTCCGAGAGCTGCCAAAGCTGGTGCAGCCACCTCCAAGGTCCACCACTGGTGCTGTCACCTTGTGTGCTTTGCACCAGCCCCCCAACAATTTGCAATTCTTTTGAGAAATGTTTGTTCTTTTTCTACAATCATATTCCCTTATCCATTAGGAAATGGCTCTTGATCTCACATTTGTCTTAGTTCTCTATAAAATTTGGATATAAGACCCTTTCCAGGGATATTTTGTGTTAATATGATAGAAAATGATATGGAAAGAGAAGCAGCAAAACCCATGATTTGGAGCATTACTCATAGAGACAGGTGGCCTGGGGCACTCTGGGGACAGCATGAGAGCACTGGGGGCCTTGAGGCAGCAAGAAAGTGCTAAAAGGGAGTGAGGATGTGGGAAAAGAGATGGAAGGTGGTAAAGCAAAACATCTTCTATCTTATAATTCTGCGGAGGGCCAGCCCTATTTCCACCAATCCAATATAGTAAATGTTTTCTATTTAACTAATGTCTTTTAAGAGAATCAGCATATGTCTGTTTATGCTTCATCTGTGGTCACCTATGTCTTCCTTTATTCAGGAGTTCATTCCCACGTGGCATCAGAAGCTGAACAGATATAAAAACTTCAATATGTGAACTTTGGCAGGTGCTAGAGTTGATGAAACTGCTACCATTCGTTCATTCAGCCAGTCCACAAATATTTAATGAGTGCTTATATTTGCAGGGCACTGTGGTGGGTATTGGGGGCAATCATAATCTTCAAAAGACCAGGTCTACCCTCAAGGAGCTTAAAATCTAGAAAAGAGATGAGATATGTACCCAGATCAATATAATACAAGGTAGAGTAACATTAATGCCAAAACAAATTGCTAAGTTTGGAAGAAAGAATGATCCCTTCTGATTGAAGGAATCATGGAAGATTTTTCTAGAACAAGTGATTTTTAAAGGATTGGAGAACTATCAACAGGTCAGTGTTGGGGGAAGAGTTTCAGGTGTGGCTGGTGGTTTTTTCCAGTTTCATGAGTGTTCATGTTTGAATACAGAACCAACTCCTCCATTTTAAGCCAGGAACTTCTCTTTTCTTTTATTTTCTTAACTCAAGGGACTCCTTACAGCTGGCTGGGAATCTAAAACATATATAAGGCATATTATTAAAGGGAAATATCCTTAGCAGATAAAGGAGAAACTGCTAAGGTTGTTATACTTTTTCATTTTAAAATAAGCAGCGTCTCACCTCACATGTGTTAGTGATCTACCATTCCTTGATATCAAATGAACTTCATGTGGAAGAACCAGCAGATCTATAATTCCTAGTCTGGCTGTTAGTGTCAGGTATTGTCTGGGAATGGTATTGCTCTAAGATACCCCAAAGATTAGGTCAGAAGGGATACCACATTGCTCTATCATGACCATATGAGCCTTGCTCACAGTTGGAATTTATGAAATGAGAATAAACAATAAGAATATCATTTGTAATTGTTAGAAAGTTCTGTGACCATTATACTCTTCAAAATGCCCTGTTACATGCAACTTGTCAGTTCTCACCGATGTTCTTGGAAAGCAGTTGGGTGGATAATGTAGTGACTATTTTATGGTGGGAGAAAATGAGCCCAAAAGCTTTGTAATTTGGTTCTACCATCTGCTGAGGTTCTTAATAGTCATGTAAGCTGAAATGACATAGACCAGGGGTGGGCAACCTGAGGCCTCAGGGCCACATGTGGCCCTCTAGGTCGTCAAGTGTGGCCCTCTGACTGAATCCAAACTTCACAGAAAAAAATTCCCTTAATAAAAGGATTTATTCTGTAAAACTTGGACTCAGTCAAAAGGCCACATTCAAGGAAGGACCTAGAGGGCCACATGTTACCTTGAGGCCAGAGGTTCCCCACCCCTGACATAGACCCTTCCGGGGATCTGTTCTTCATTTGTGACAGCTTAATAACAAAAATAACAAAAACAAGATCTACCTGCTTTAAACAGGATAAGTACTCTCAAAACTAAAGCTATGGAGTCTGAACTGGGAGATGAGATGATGAAAATGTTATTTGGCTTAGGAGGCAGTGTGGTATGTGGATAGCATCCTAGGCTTGGAATCAGAAGATGCCAGTAGTCCAGGTGAGTGGAAATGAGCATGGGAGTCGCGGGGGAATAGACAGGTGTGAGAGACATTACAGCAGCAGAATTGGCAGGTGTTGACAATGGATTGGATGTAGGAGGTGAGGGAAGGAGAAGAGGCAAAGAAGATTCTGATGTTGTATTCCTAAGTTACTGGGAAGATGGTAGTAATATTTTTAAATTAATTAATCAATTAATTTTTAGTTTTCAACATTCACTTCTATAAGATTTTTGAGTTCTAAATTTTCTTCCCGTCCCCAAAATGGTGTGCAATCTGATATAGGCTCTACATATACATTCATATTAAACATATTTTCACATTAGTCATGTTGTAAAGAAGGATTAGAACCAATGGGAGAAACTACAAGAAAGAAAAAAAGAGAGAACAAATAGTATGCTTCAATCTACATTCAGACTCCATAGTTCTTTTTCTAGATGTGATTAGCATTTTCCATCATGAATCTTTTGTTTGTTTTTTGGCGAGGCAATTGGGGTTAAGTGACTTGCCCAGGGTCACACAGCTAGCAAGTGTTGTATCTGAGGCTGGATTTGAACTCAGGTCCTCCTGTCTCCAGGGCCAGTACTCTATCCACTGGGCCACCTAGCTGCCCCCATCATGAGTCTTTTGGAGTTGTCTTAGATCCTTGCATTGCTGATAAGAGCTAAGTCTATGAAAGCTAATCGTCACACAATGTTGCTGTTACTACGTACAATGTTTTCCTGGTTCTTCTCACTTCACTCAGCATCAGTTCATATAAGTCTTTCCAGGTTTTTCTGAAGTCCACCTGCTAATCATTTCAATAGTATTGAACAATAGTATTCCATTACATTCGTATACCACAACTTGTTCAGCCATTCCCCAGTTGAGGGGCATCACCTCAGTTTCCAATTCTTTGCCACCACAAAAAGAGCTGCTATAAATATTTTTGTACATGTGGGTCCATTTCCCTTTTTTATGATCTCTTTGGGATACAGATCTAGGAGTGGTATTGCTGAATCAAAGGGTATGCAGAGTTTTATAGCCCTTTGGGAATAGTTTCAAATTGCTCTCCAGAATGGTTGGATTGGTTCACAACTCCAAGGATGGTGTAATATTGACAGAGACAGGGAATTTAGAAGAAGGTTTTGTTGAAAATATTTAAGCTCTGTTTTGAATAGCGTGCCTTTTGAATTACGGGTAGGACATACGTCGAGGTAGTTTGAGAAGCACCAGAAACTGACACTTAGAATTCTGGGAAGAAGGGCTTAAGGAAAGTGTTGACTAACAGCATTAGTGTTCAATGAACAGGGAAGACCAAAAGTTTAAGTCATGTGCTAGTCCTGAGAAAAATGAAGGCTAAAACATTTAATAAGTGATTCCTGTGTGCCAGGCATTGTGCCAAATCTGAGAGATACAAATACAAGCAGAAGTAAAGCCAATCTCTGCCCTCAAGGAGCTTATATTCTAATAGAAGACAACAAATATGCATGCATGCATGCATGATGGCATGGTTTTGACATGGTTGAGAAGTGATGTGGAGGCCTAGTTCCTGGCAAAACAAGGCAAAAGCTTACCTGTCAGAGGCCAGGGACTCAGGAGTTGAGGCCAATGGATTGAGAATTTTCTCTTTAAAACCAAAACCTAGTACTAACTTTATATATGAATAGAAGGATATTAGGCTTATGGAGCCTGTGAAAGTCAAACCAAATAGGAAACACTGGCTTGTTCTTCACTATTAGCATCTACCCAACACATACTGTAGAAGGGAGAACTGCCTGAGGGAGCATTCTGTACCCAGGAAGAGAGCCCAGATGACCATTGAGAAAGGATCTTGCTTTCTGAAGAAGCAGGGGACAAGAGAACGAGACTGTCTGGCCTTGGGTGGGAAACAGAGGACAGCTAGGAAATAAAACCAGGTTTATCTAGTAATCTGGACAAAGCTGGGTTCTGATTCTGTGTGCCTTTAACTGGGAATAATCTATGTGGTGTTTGTCCCCTATTGTAGAGTGATTTTTGATACTCTTAAAGGCTGGTTGCATGTGATGACATGGATGCCTTGTTGAAGACAGGAGCAGAGGAAAACTAAAGGGCAGATTGGTGTTCCCCAGGCTGAAGCTTCAAGATGATTCTTCCCTTTCATCACCTTTCAGATTCCATCAGTAGGGGTGGTAGAAGTGATCAGAGGGAGCTTTCTGTTTGAGGGGAACCCCTGGTGCTCTGTTAGGCTCAGCAGTGCATGGTCTCCTCTCATGTGACCTGGTCATTTTCCTTTTTTTTCATAAAGCCCAATAGATGTGAGGGATTATGAAGAGTTGAGACTCTGGAGTGGGAAAATAAAATTTCTTTTTAATATAAAAGAGGAAAATTAAAGTTATTTTATTTCTTTTCTTAAGGGAAAGAAAGGAGAAATGTTGCACGAAAAAACTTTACAATTGGAGTACAAAACGAACACAGAGGGGCCAGGATGAGGATGAAGACCACCAAAGTCAGGTAGGTCCAAGGGAAATGGCCAAACTTTTCAGGTGGTTTCCTCTTTTCTTGTTTTTTTCCTTCTTAAAAATGCTACCCAAAAAGAGAGCTAGAATGAAGAGGTCAAGTTGTTCCTTTTGGACTTCAGGAAAAGCTAAGGAAATCACGCTGGTAGGTTCAGAGTGGCCTTTGCCAATAATAAATTCCACACACATTTATTCAGGCCCTACACCTGTGTGGACAGCCCGTTCAGCGTTCAGTCTGCATTTATCTCTTTTTTGTTCATGTGTTCTAGTCATCTGTGCTACGTCAGTTGAAATTGAATGTAGGTTAAAAAAAAACAACAAATCTTCTATGTATTCAAGAGAAAGATGAAATATGGATTTTCCTGCAGTCAGTCAGTCAAAAGACATTTATTAAGAACTTACTATGTGCTGAGAAAATAGCCCAAATATTCAATGGAAAAATGACATAAACCACAATATATGACTTTAAAAAAGAATTCTAAATAAGCCTTATGTTGTCTGGGCCTGTGAGGAAGGGTGATACCGGAGGGATGAGTTACTGAGAGATTTCCTAGAAGGTGTGGTATGGAGCTGGGATCAGACTAGAGGGGAGAGAAAGAAGAAAGGAGGAGTGGGTTAGAATAGCCTCCCATTCTTGCCATTTCTTCAGTGGCCCTACTCTCAAGAAAACATTGCTGAACCATGGGATGAGTTGTGCATATGTGGGAACACTCTCCAAAGTTCTCTCCCAGTATACTTCTAGGTGCATTTGTTAGCCTCCCTTCCTTTGCCTATCTGCACCCATCTGGTATACACTCCAGCCAACAGGTGGTCAGCAGCCTCCAGAGTCACTGAGTACTGAGAGGTTTAGGGAGGGGCCAGGTGATCAAGCCACCATCCAGCACAGGCTTCTCCCCTTCTCTGCCATCCAGGGTGCTGTATCCGTGCCCTCTCTCCACTTTGAGAAAGAGACCAAATAGGTAAGAAAGAAAGGGGGGCGGGCATGTGGCATCGGACGTGGGAATGAAGAGACCTGAGGTCTTCCCTGGCTCTGGCAATAGCCCCGGGTATCCTCACCCACCGAACCTCAGAGCTGAAAGGGATCTCACCTGTTATCTGGTCCACCTCATACCCGAAAGGAATTTCCTTTACAACATTGCCTGTAAGTAGCGACAGAGCCTCAGCTGAAGGCCCTTCAGTGCTGGGGGGTGGGGTGGTTGCAGGGTGACCTCTGAAGGGGGCAGGCCTCCTCCCTATGGAGGTTTTTCTTGAATCAAGCCTGAATGTGCCTCTGTGCCTTCCACTCTCTGCTCCTACTTTCTTGTGGGGGGCCAAGCAGAACAAATCAAATCCTTCCACTCAGCAGCCCCTCCCATGCTTGCAAAAAGCTCTTTAGGCTTCAACAGGGGAAGGAGCCCTAGTTGGGTGAAGGCTTTAGAGTTGGAGTTTTGGGCGATGGTCAGAGTTGGGGTATGGGGGGGGCATGAATGGGTGTTGAAGTGGGGAGGGCCCAGTTAGCCAGAGCTGAGGAGCCCCAGGCTCAGTTGGCAGATAGCATCAGCAGAAGAGACAGAACCATTTTAGCCTTTCCTGTGCTGCCCACGTCAAATCTTCCATGTTTCCTTAATTGTAACTGCTTGCTGTGTCTAACTGTCATGGGGAGCCTGTCTGTTTTAACCGAGAGCATGTCACATTGCTAAAAATATTTAAATGAAGAGGAATAAGTGCTTTCAGGAAGACAAAGTTATGTCTCTATTGTGAAAGTATTTTTTTTCCTTCATAAACCTACGTGCAAATATCCATCTCCCTGTGGTACTGACTATTTTCTCTTTAATACAGATGCTGGAGAAATGTAAATTCCTTTTTTGCCACTTAAATAAGAACTGTAGAAAACTAGCAGGGGAGAATAATGAGCCCCACATTGTACCACCCCAGCCATGATGAATCCCAAGGCTCCATGGTTACAGCCAAAAAAGGACGGGGGGGTGGGGGAGAGTGTATGCTCATATGGATTTCTTTGACTAGCTTTAAGCAACTAATCTTAACTGGGAAAACATGTCACATACACAAAACATTGGATCAGCAGGAGAAAATATTTACTTGAAGGACAGCCAGGCACCTGATATGGTGAGGTGCTGCTGGTAGTTATCACCAGCTTTTATTTGGAGATCAAAAAGCCCCCCACAATCCATGGGGCCTTGTGCCACGTGCTTTCCGACCACTGCCCTTGTGGTATCCAATCTACAAATGCTCCTGAGACCTGGCTGGCATTTTACTTGCCAAGGGTTAGGGGGTAAAAATGCTCCAAGAATATCGTAATGTGAGGATTATGAAGTGCTTAGCAAATGTACAGTAGTGGGGGGGGGGAGCACCAATGGGGGGAATTTTATTTTTGTCCACTAGTGGAGCTTCTCTGAAGGTAAACCAAGCAATTCTGGGGAACTTTCTGGGGAACCCTGAATCATAATATCAAAGGCTTCATAAAATCAGAGAATCTCAGATTTTTTTTTCTCATGTTGGCTTGCAAAGTGCTTTAGATATGTTATCTCCTTTGAACTTCACAATGCACTGAGATAAGTGCTATTATTATCCCCATTGTGCAGATGAAGAAACTGAGGCTCAGAGAAGTTTAATGACTTGCCCAGGGCCACATAGCTAGTCAGTGTCTGAAGCAGGATTTGAACCTAGGTCTCCCTGAGCTATCACACTCTTATCTCTCAGTAGGTCCATCATTCTATTTAGGCCATTCCCTTGTATAATGCTTGAGGCAGCTAGGTGGCGCAGTGGATAGAGTGCTGGGCCTGGAGTTAAGAAGATCTGAGTTCAAAGTGTGACCTTGGGCAAATCATTTAATCTCTATTTGCCTCAGTTTCTTTACCTGCAAGATTAGGTTAATAATAACACCTACCTTTCAGGATAGTTATGGGCACAGTGCCTGGCAAGTGTAGGTGCTTAATAAGTGCTTATTCTCTTCTCCCTCCCCTCCTCTGTAGGGCTCTCCTCTGTAGCATTCCTGACAGGTGCCTGGTCATCATCCAGCCTCTCCTTGGGTATCTTAAATGCAAACAAAACAAAAGCCACCAACAATTCGGTGGTGGAGAAATGGCATAATCTAGGGGAAAACATACAAGGCATATGAGTGAGGTGATCTTGAAAGTATTTGCCATATTCCCCATCCAGAGGCTGTATGGAAAGTCCATTTTCTCAATTCTTCTCCAAGGTTAAGCTTGGTCAACGTACTCAAGTAGTGTTTTGTTTCTTCTTTTTGTTGTTCTTTCTGTCAGCATGATTATAGTAATTTTGTATGTTGTTCTCCTGGCTTCTTCATGTTACATTGTTTCATGTACATCTTTGCATGCTTCTCTGGATTCTTCATCTGTTATTTTTTATGTACAGTAATATTTCCTTACATTAATGTATGACAATTTGTTTAAGCATTTGCTAATCAACAGGGTCTACTTTGTTTCCAATCCTTTGCTTCCATAAAAGCATTGCTATGAAGAAAAGCCTCTTTAGACAACCGAAACCTTAAATGTGCTATTAAAAATTTTAACACTGACCAGCAACTAAACTTAGCAGATCGTTATATTTAAATTCATTTCCTTGTCTAGAGTATCCTTGCAATTTTTCAGTCAGCATGGTAGAGTAGAAAGAGCATTGGATTTTGCTTGTCAGGACTTGTGTTCAAATCTTACTTCTGCTACGTCCTACTTGTGTTATCTTGGGCTGGTCATTTCTCCCCCATGGACCTAACATCCTCCTCTGTAAAATGGAGTTGGACTCCATGGCTTCTGAGGTCCTTAGCAGCTCTAAAATGAAGATCCTCAGATCCCTCTTAAGTCTCCATCAGGATTTTTTCCTACTCCCTTCTCGCCTCCTCCTCAGTCCGAGTTAGTGAATACTTTGTTCTCCTTCTGATACTTTTTTTCATTTGGCATTAATTTGTAAAGGTCTTTGCAGATTTCTTTGTATTCCTCATACTTGTTGGGCTTAATTGTGGGAGACCATTCCATTCTACGAATGTATCACAATTTAGTTAGTGGGCCCCCTATTATTAGACACTTAGGTTGCCTCTAGTTTTTACATAAAATGTTTCCACAAAAATATTTTTGTTGTTCTTGTTTTTGATAACACGTCAAGGGGCTATCCCAGCAGTAGAATTATTGAATCAAAGGATATGGTTATTTTTATAACTTTTCTGCATTTCGTCAGGTCGCTCTCCAAAAAGAGGCTACAAATTTGTAATTCCACTTAACAGTGAATGGCTGCACCTATTTCCCCACAATCCTGCCAGTAATGAGTTCCAGTGTTTTTAATTCTTTTTGCCAATTTGATGGGTATGAAGTTGTCCCTTATAGTTATTTTAATTTTCATCTCTTTGATTATTAGTAAGGATGAGTATTTTTAAGTTATTATTAATGATGTGTTTCCTTCTTTGGAAAAAAATGCCTCTTCAAATCTTTTGGCCATTAAGCATGGTGGAATGAGAGTTAGAGAACAGCCTTTTCCTAGTTGTGGTTCTTCAATTATGTCTCTTGGTCCCTTTCATCAGAAGCAACCATTTCTATCACACAGCAGGACTTGACTGGACTAATCAGTTGGTTCTGTTAAACAGTCAGCTCAATTGGGTTTTGTTGCTGGTGTCTAACCCATTTTAAAGTTTTGCCAAGTTCCTATAGGAATTTTCCCCTGGATTGAATTATGAAGGTTGGAATATGTTGAAGCACATGCATTGCCTTCCGTATATTGATCATTGAATCAGTGATTTCACTCAGATATGGACTTCACATCACTGCAGGGTCCATGGATGAGAGTGCTTTAAGGCAAGAATTCAAAGCCTGGATTGGAATTGAAGGAAGGTTAGCCTCCCAATATTTAATTTCATTTGAGAACAGCATGAATCCTGAATTCATCCTAATCAGACTTTTGTGAGAGACGGCATGGGATAGTTGTGGCTTGAGAACTGGCTTCAGAGCTAGGAAGACCTAGATGAAAGTCCTGCCTCTGATACAGCCCGGCTTTGTGACCCCGGCCAAAGCATTTGACCTCTTAGTGTTTTAAGTAACTCTCTTCCATTTTAAGGTGCAGAAAAGGGGCTAATCTGTGTTGGTAGAGTTTCCTGTGCCAATGAGATCTCAGGACAAGTCCTTAGCCTATACTTGTGTACATTGTGACTTTGTCCCAAAGGATCCCTGACAAGGTCAGATGTTACTAGAAAAGAAGGTTGTTGTTTGCCTTCAGATTTAGCACATGGAGTTCTATTGTAGAATTATAAATATTGGTGACCAGACGGCTGGACCTTACAAACAAACATGTTTTTAGGGATCCACTTAAAGGCAATTATTATCTTAGTGGCTGGGGAATATTGTGGCAAATTCTTGCCCCTCTGTAACTTCACAAAAGCTCACAAACAAGACTGGACACACCAGTTCCACATTGCTGGTCAATTTGGACCAAATAACTCCATTTACCAAGACATGTCATGAAGAAGAAGGTGCTATGAAAGGCATGCTTCCTTTGACTTTCTGTTAGGATGGTTTTCTCCTCCCTTCCCCTCTCTCCTCTTCTCTCTCTCTCTCTCTCTCTCTCTCTCTCTC